>NC_092413.1:200113766-200415433 GCF_040894005.1 Engystomops pustulosus | reverse complement strand
TGCAGAACATCCTTATACAGACGCCAACCAATGCAGAACATCCCTATACAGACGCCAACCAATGCAGAACATCCCCATACAGACGCCAACCAATGCAGAACATCATTATACAGACGCCAACCAATGCAGAACATCCCTATACAGATGCCAACCAATGCAGAACATCCCTATACAGATGCCAACCAATGCAGAACATCCCTATACAGACGCCAACCAATGCAGAACATCCCTATACAGACGCCAACCAATGCAGAACATCCCTATACAGACGCCAACCAATGCAGAACATCCCTATACAGATGCCAACCAATGCAGAACATCCTTATACAGACGCCAACCGCTGCAGAACATCCCTATACAGACGCCAACCGCTGCAGAACATCCCTATACAGACGCCAACCACTGCAGAACATCCCTATACAGACGCCAACCGCTGCAGAACATCCCTATACAGACGCCAACCAATGCAGAACATCATTATACAGACGCCAACCGCTACAGAACATCCCTATACAGACGCCAACCGCTACAGAACATCCCTATACAGACGCCAACCAATGCAGAACATCATTATACAGACGCCAACCGCTGCAGAACATCCCTATACAGACGCCAACCACTGCAGAACATCCCTATACAGACGCCAACCGCTGCAGAACATCCTTATACAGACGCCAACCACTGCAGAACATCCCTATACAGACGCCAACCACTGCAGAACATCTCTATACAGACGCCAACCAATGCAGAACATCCTTATACAGACGCCAACCGCTGCAGAACATCCCTATACAGACGCCAACCGCTGCAGAACATCCCTATACAGATGCCAACCGCTGCAGAACATCCCTATACAGATGCCAACATGTGTCTAAGCTGCTGCATAACCTCACATTAATGTAGAAATGCAGTGGTGGGGGAAGATATGAGGGGATGATGCAGAGGGGTCTCAGGAGAGCTTCATAGCTGCACACAGGACACTAAGGGGTTAGTGCAGAGTGTGAGGAGACACTGGGGGGAGGGAGCACTTATCTCTGGCTGATCCCCGGCTGCTGACTCCTTCTCCTTGGACTCCTTCTCCTTCATGTCTCCGGAGTATGCAGCTCTCTGGTCTCCTCTGTCTGAATCTCCCGCGCTGCTACATCCAGCCCCGGGATTGGCTGCAGGCAGACAGTCTCCTCCCCTCCCTCTCACACACGGAGGAGACTGCTGCAGGGAAGGAGAGGGAGGCGCCGCCCCTGAATTAACCCCGCGGACCCTGCGCTGCTCTGCAGAATACATCCAGGGGCATAACTACAGCCGGGGGCACAACAGCCTGGTCTTGGCAGGCATATTAGCAGTTGCTGCAGCTGTAGTTAAGCCCCTGGATAGGAGCCCCGGCTGTGAGCCAGATGCGGCCATCAAAAGAGCCATATCTGGCTCGCGAGCCATAGGTTCCCGACCCCTGGTGTAGAGGATGCCCCTGTCTATGGTGATGGTAGAATCTCCTCTCCTCTAGATGTAGAGGATGCTCCCTGTCTATGGTGATGGTAGAACCTCCTCTCCTCTAGGTGTAAAGGATGCCCCCTGTCTATGGTGATGGTAGAACCTCCTCTCCTCTAGGTGTAGAGGATGCCCCCTGTCTATGGTGATGGTAGAACCTCCTCTTCTCTAGGTGTAGAGGATACCCCCTGTCTATGGTGATGGTAGAACCGCCTCTCCTCTAGGTGTAGAGGATGTCCCCTGTCTATGGTGATGGTAGAACCTCCTCTCCTCTAGGTGTAGAGGATGTCCCCTGTCTATGGTGATGGTAGAACCGCCTCTCCTCTAGGTGTAGAGGATGCCCCCTGTCTATGGTGATGGTAGAACCTCCTCTCCTCTAGGTGTAGAGGATGTCCCCTGTCTATGGTGATGGTAGAACCTCCTCTCCTCTAGGTGTAGAGGATGCCCCCTGTCTATGGCAATGGTAGAACCTCCTCTCCTCTGGGTGTAGAGGATGCTCCTGTCTATGGTGATGGTAGAACCTCCTCTCCTCTAGGTGTAGAGGATGCCCCCTGTCTATGGTGATGGTAGAACCGCCTCTCCTCTAGGTGTAGAGGATGCCCCCTGTCTATGGTGATGGTAGAACCGCCTCTCCTCTAGGTGTAGAGGATGCTCCCTGTCTATGGTGATGGTAGAACCTCCTCCCCTCTAGGTGTAGAGGATGCCCCTATCTATGGTGATGGTAGAACCTCCTCTCCTCTAGGTGTAGAGGATGCCCCCTGTCTATGGTGATGGTAGAACCTCCTCTCCTCTAGGTGTAGAGGATGCTCCTGTCTATGGTGATGGTAGAACCTCCTCCCCTCTAGGTGTAGAGGATGTCCCCTGTCTATGGTGATGGTAGAACCTCCTCTCCTCTAGGTGTAGAGGATGCCCCCTGTCTATGGTGATGGTAGAACCTCCTCTCCTCTAGGTGTAGAGGATGCTCCTGTCTATGGTGATGGTAGAACCTCCTCTCCTCTAGGTGTAGAGGATGCCCCCTGTCTATGGTGATGGTAGAACCTCCTCCCCTCTAGGTGTAGAGGATGCTCCTGTCTATGGTGATGGTAGAACCTCCTCTCCTCTAGGTGTAGAGGATGCCCCCTGTCTATGGTGATGGTAGAACCTCCTCTCCGCTAGGTGTAGAGGATGCTCCTGTCTATGGTGATGGTAGAACCTCCTCTCCTCTGGGTGTAGAGGATGCTCCTGTCTATGGTGATGGTAGAACCTCCTCTCCTCTAGGTGTAGAGGATGCCCCCTGTCTATGGTGATGGTAGAACCTCCTCTCCGCTAGGTGTAGAGGATGCTCCTGTCTATGGTGATGGTAGAACCTCCTCTCCTCTGGGTGTAGAGGATGCCCCCTGTCTATGGTGATGGTAGAACCTCCTCTCCTCTAGGTGTAGAGGATGCCCCTCCCATCCATGATGTTGGTAGCATTGTCTCTTGGTAGTAAGAGAGAATTCAGCGCTGATCTAGGAGTGAAAAGCAATTAGGAAGGAAACAGGGAAGGTAATAACAGCCAAGTAAGTGGAGAAGGAAGCACTTTCCATTGAAAAGAACTATTGAGTGATGCAAAGTTTGTAGAAAAGTTAGTGACCATTTAGTGTTACATATGTCTAGTACATTTACAGCAGATGCAGGCACACTCAGGTTTCCTACTACTTATGACCATTATGAAGCGATTTTTAACAATTACCTGAAAAACCTTGTTTGTGGTTTTTTACCACAGTATTTACTACCATTACAACCTTTAAATTTTTTTCAATAATGATTTTGTATGAGATTTCTTAGTCCATAATAAATTCATACAGACGGCTTTTGGGACTTAAGTATAGGGCCTTCTAGGAGTCCAAAAATGCCCACCTTACAAATATCATGTGGACATCTTATTATGAAGCGTCATATCACAGCGGGCTCAGAAGCAGCAGTTGGGCCATGACAGACTCATGGGAAAGGAGAAGGAGAATGTTAAATGATAAAACACATACACGCATTAACAAAAATAAAACCGTTTTTTAATAAAAAAATAATACATTTTAAAATTCTAAAACATTAAAAATAAACATACACATGTTTGATATCCTTGTGTTTGCTATGACCCAAAAATTTAAATACATTGTCACTTATATTTATCTGTACAGGAATAAAAAAAATAAACTACCGTATTTTTCGGACTATAAGGCGCACAAAAAATTCTTTGATTTTCTCAGAAATCAAAGGTGCGCCTTATGGTCCAGTGCGCCTTATATATGAACCTTACTTACAGACAACAGCTGCCTTGAACTGTGCGCAGGTCTGCCTCCTGCTGGTCATTCATCCTTATAATCAGGTGCGCCTTATATATGAACCTAGACATTTAAGCAGGCATTTATTGATGGTGCGCCTTATACTCCGAAAAATACGGTATTTCTTTTTCTTTTACCCATAGTAAAGAAGTTTAATAAATGATCATCAATGATTCCAAAACAGGCACTCCCCGGGTACAAGACAGTTTACAAGACAGTTTCTGTAGGTTTGATATTAAGTTGGATTTGTATGTACCGTGAGTCAGAACAGGTATATTTTGTAAGTGAAACTCCAGACAATACATTTTTAGTCAATGTGACAATTGGATTTTTTCAATTTTGACTTGTCATAAGAAAAAGGATTAATAATAAAGCCTCATCGCAGAGATGTTTTATTACTCTTACAGCTGATCATTGCAGCCTGGGGCTTAAAGGGATTATCCCATTTCAGCACATTAATGTTATTGTTTGAGTAATGAATAGTTATACAATTTTCCAATATACTTTCTGTATCAATTCCTTGTAGTTTCTAGATCTCTGCTTGCTGTCCTTCTATAGAAAGCTTCTATGTTTACTTCCAGTGGACAGAAATCTGGTCACGGTCATGGTCACACAGGTGCACTGCCCGTTATATCACACAGCCAGGGATATAAGGAGCCATGCACCTGTGTAACCAGGGTCAGTTTTCTGTCCACTGGAACATAGAAGCTTTCTATAGAATGACAGCAAGCAGAGATCTAGATAACTGTGAGGTACTGATACAGAAAGTATATTGGGAGATTGAATAACATCTTATTATACAAACATTAACATTAATTTTCCAAAATGGGAACACCCCTTTAGGTATAGTAAATTATCAGCGTCCAGTGCTTTGTCTGTAACTAGAAGTCGCCTGTAAGTCGGGTGTTCTTAAGTCGGGGACTGTCTGTATATAATTTAGTGTAAATTAAATCTAATTATTATCGTTATTCTAGTATTAATATGATGGATTTTTTGGATTTCTCACTGTGTCATCCTCTCCTTGCTCGGGAGACATATTAAAGCTGAGTACAACGTAGAAACAAATTTATTTCCAAAATTGCTGACACAGAACATCACTCTTATTCACAATCCTTTCATCTCTCTCTGAATATCGTATAATCATCTCTGCAGCGAGACAGACAAGGTGTCGGTAAGAAAAGGGTCTATGTCACCCATAGCGGCCAATCACAGTACAGCTTTCATTTTTCTAGCTGCGCTCTGATCGGTTGCTATTGGGAGCAAAGACAGATTTTCTTTCCGACTGCTGTACACATATTAGGCAGATATTTTATACTGTTTTTATGAAATATAAAGTCACATATCATTTGCAGGATGTAATTAGGACAAGAAGTGCTGTTTTATACACTGTTTAGTATGTAAAACATATAAATCAAATGTCTCATCTGTGCCCATTCAGGCTTCAGCGCCATCCTGTGCCCGTAATTTACATTAGAAGATTCGCTGCTGACTGTGCTGGAGATGAGACCCCCACAGATCACGAGAACCATGAGGTCGGATGTACCTCTTTCGGGCCCCTCTTTGCTCCCCAAGATGGGGAGAGAAGCTGGTCATGCCTGGCTGGGATGCCCCGTTTATCTCTACGGAGCTGACGCAGATTGCTGAGTGCCATAGTCGGACAGCGCCAGCGCCGTAGAGATGAATGAGGCAGCCCAGCCATGCACGATCGGCTGTATTATGGAGACCCCTACCCGTCAGCTAGTTAGACCCCCATCTTGTGGATACAGCCTAACTTGTTTTGCGGGAAAATCCCTTTAACCACTTAATGACCGCCCTATCGTCTTTTTACAACGGTCCTTCTTCTGACGCGCCGCCTTCCTACGGATGCATCTTTCAGGACATCGAGCCCTGCAAGTGCCAGTGTTGGCCCGTGACATCAAGCCCAGACCCAGCACTAAGACCCGGGACTGGAAAAACTCTGATCCTGGGTGTTTAACCCCTTACACGTCGCAGTCATGTGTAAGTTTGTCTCCCGTGGCTCCGACCCCCCCATAGTGCTTAACGGGGCTCCAATCTATACTGCTGCAGCCCCAGGGTCCGGTGAGTGCCCCATAGCTGCCGGCTACTCTTCATGCCGGGTTCCGGCACCGACAAGCATATATGGTGGTGACCATGTTCAGCACTGTGAGGTACTGCAGTCAGGTTTGACAGTGCAATATAACAGGTGGTACTGGCACCACGATTTGTGCTAGTACCCACCCTAAGAGTAACCGACAAGTGCCCTAAGAAGACTAAAATAACAATTTTTACTGTAATCAAAACGTAAATTGCCTAAATGACTGTGTTTACCCATTGACCTTTCTCAGCTCCTTAGTCAAGCATTGGAAGAATGATGGGCGAGTGCTTACAAGGCGAGAGTCGGAAAAGGTCGGCTGATTATTGTCTGCTGCAGTATCATAATAGTAATTCCCCCGTTGCGGTGATGAACTCTAAGACCTTTAAATCGGTACTTTAGGATAATATTCAGTGAATTCACAAGAAATGTGAATTTTCATGACTTGATTTGTAAGAGGAAAACAATCGAATCACAAATATACGGGGGCTGAAGAGTGTTCACCGGTCTCGGAGATGCTTGGCTGATTGCAATCAATGAAATTTATTGGTGTGTAATGGGCTCTATGTGATGGGACCCCAATCCATCACAATGTACATAAATATGACTTCATGAACACTTCTTGTCCATACCTGCTACATCCCTGCACCCCCAGCCCCTCTTCCTCCATGTTACTTGTCTGCACTGCGAGCCGAGTAATGAGACCCACCTACCACCTACTGTACCTACTGCACATAAAATGAATAACTGTTCATATTGACTTTCTCCACCGTTACATATTGATTTCCTGGAAGAGAAACATTAGACCCCATTAGACATGTAGCAGCTCCATAGGGACAAGTAAACTGAACTATAATGAGATGTTTAGTTTGTACCAGTTCAAGAGCTCAGATCCCGAGGGGAGCACAAACCGACACGGCCAAGAGAGTCGCAGCTTCTGTGAAAAACAAACTTTTTCCAAGAGTAATAAGTTTTTGAGTGAGAATATTAAAATAAAGGTAAAAAAAGGTCATGTCAAACTGATCTGTTCTCAGTGACAGATTAACTAACCCCTTTCCTCCGATGCCTTTTTTTCGCTTTTGCATTTCCATTTTTTTTGCTTCTCTTCTTTAAAAATCCAGATTTTTTTAAACTTTTTTGTGTATGGAGCTTTATCAGGGCTTGTTTTCTGTGTAACAAACTATATTTCTTATTGGCATTATTTAGCAGCTTAACCACCAAAGCCTTTTTCGTTATTGGGGCACATTTACTTACCCAGTCCTGACGCGATCCCCGAGGTGCATTGTCCGACGAGGATGAAGTCCGGGGCGATTCACTACGATCGTGCGCTCGGTATCCTGCATGTGTCGTTTCCCTGCTCAGGTCCGCCGGAGTTCACCTTCTTCTTCCCGGTGCATGTAAGTGCATGTCTTGTGACACAATTTGAATTTTAAATACCGCGCTAAGTCCGAATCAGTTGGGTTGTCTGACGGCCACGTCCCTGATTTGTGTTGCATGAAAGTCGGCGCGAAAATACAATCACGCGCGACAAAAACCCAGTGCACACAAATCGGAAAAAGTTGGGAAATATTTAATATTCCTTGTCATGTACTGGGAAGCCGGAAAACAATTCCAAATACAGTGAAATTGGTGGAAAAAATGAATTCACAACATTTTCCTGGGGACTTGTTTTTTACGGCTTCAACTGTGCGCCCCAAATTAAATGTTTTCTTTATTCTTTGGGTCGGTATGATCACAAGGATACTAAATTTATGTTCTAAAGGTTTTATTCTGTTTTAATACATTTACAAAAATGAAAACATTCTGTACATGTGTATTTTACCATTTTTTGGCACTAATAACATTTCATACTTCAGTGCGCGGAACTGTGTGAAGTGTCATTTTTGCGAGATGAGATGATGTTTTCATTTCATTCATTTCTACTATTTTGAGGACTGTACAACCTTTTGATCACTTTTTATTACATTTGGGTGCTGTTCTCCATTACAGGTTAAACAATGGGATTAGCTATTATTATATTTTGATAGATCGAACATTTTGGGACACAGCAATACCCATATCTTTCAGTATATGGCAGCTTTGCTAGTTATCTGTAAGCATCTTGAAGTAGCAGACACTTAGAGATCAAGCTGAATGACAGGCCTGTGCGTCTAGTGCAGAATCCTGACTATCATAGTAACCGATCAACAACCCCCCCCCGATAACCTCACAGGGGGCGAATCCAATATGGTACAGAGAGTGCTCAGTACCAGGAACCGTCTCCGTCCAACCGCTCCCAAACAGGGCCGCATCTGCCATGAGGCGAGATGAAAATCTCGCTTCAGGCGGCAGATTGCGGGTCCCTGGTGGGCAATGCGGGTCCCTGCCGCCCGAATTGCCCACCAGCTAAATAAAACGCGCCTGTCTCTTTAAGAGACAAACTCGATTTATTAGCAGAGCGACGCAGCGCCTATCTTGCTGCTGGCGTCGCTCCGTTCTAAGCAGAGACACAGGCGGCGGATGATGACGTCACCCGCCTGTGTCTCTGATCAGAGCCGCGGCTGACAGGAGAGCCGCGAGAAGATGGGAGCTGCGCTCCGTGGAAGCACCCTGCCGGAGGTAAGTATAAGTTTTATTATTTTTGATGTCCCGCTACTAATTAAATGTGGCCAATAAGGGGGGATATAGGATTATATAGTTAATATAGCTGTGTAGGGGTGGGGAGGTTTTTCTATATATTTATATATATCGGCCCATATTCCTTTTATCTGGGGGGGGGGAGCTGTTCATTTTATATGGGGCCATAATCCTTTTATCTGGGGGGGGGCTGTTCATTTTATATGGGGCCATAATCCTTTTAGCTGGGGGGGGAATGCTATTAATATTATATGGGGCCATAATCCTTTTATCTTGGAAAGGGGGGAGGGTGCTGTGCATTTTATATGGGGCCATAATCCTTTTATCTGGGGGGGGGTGATGCTATTAATATTATGTGGGGCCATAATACTTTTATCTGGGGTGGGGGGGTGCTGTGCATTTTATATGGGGCCATAATCCTTTTATCTGGGAAGGGGGGGGAGGGGTGCTGTGCATTTTATATGGGGCCATAATCCTTTTATCTGGGAAGGGGGGGGTGTGCTGTGCATTAAAATATATATAAAATCTTATGTAAAAGGGTGGGATATATTAGTTATAGGATACAATAGGATACAACTTTGCATCGTGTAAACCAAATGTTGGGGGGGGGGGGTCTATATTAATAAATTGGGGGTGTTGTATATTGATTGCTGCTGTGCATGCAATAATTCCAGTAGAATGTATATATTATAGTGAAGGGATGTTTTATATGTGGGGAGAGTGACGTCCATTACGTTGTGAGGGGTATATATTATTTAGGAGCGCAGTGTTGTTATCCAGGAGACTTCATACTGTAAGTGACTGTGGTATTTTTAGGGACGCCGGGTGGAGATGCTGCTCGGAGCTGAAGATCTGGCCATGAATTCAGCCGTGATACGTCATGGATTGGAGAACCCGGAATAAAGTTCTACTGATGGAAGAGATTGTCATCTATAAGGTACTAGATGCCACTAATGACTCTCAGAACTTGTAGTCAGTCACACAGTGTCAGGGAGCTGCCTGTTGGGATGTTAATTGTTAGTAAAGTTTTCAGTATTTAATGAACAGGGAGCGGGGGGGGGGGGGGGCAGCATTTTAATATTCGCCTCAGGCAGCAAATATGCTAGAATCGGCCCTGCTCCCAAAACACGCTGTATTACTATCGCAGGTGTTGCGAAGTGGTTAATTTTCCATGCTGTGTACTGAGAAACAGAAAAAAATTCCAAATACAGTGAACTTGATGAAAAAATGGGTTAAGGGGTGATTTTAACTTTTAAGTCTTTTTATCACTTTTTTTTTAACTACTTTATCCATAGACTGTCTAGTCAATCCTACCATATATATATAATATTACCCTACACATATAAGATCATCAAAAACATAAAAAGTAGACCAAATATCGAAATCGACCAGTGCACAGGTAGATGTGGGTACAAATCTTTCTCAGAAGGAAATCATTGCTTATGTACAAGATGCAACAATTGTCGCTGAGTTTAATGTTCATAGTAAAGAATGTAAGATTCTGTTATAGCCATAACTAGGGGTGCACCATCAGTGAGGCGAGTTGAGCCTCATGCCTCAGGCAGCAGTAAGATGTGGGCAGCAACAGTCACTTGCTATAAAGCAGGACCTGGCATTGCAAATTGTGAGAAACTTCATGGAGACCCAGTTACTAAAAGAATTTCCTGACATATTACTTCTGAATGTAGCAGAGAGGATGCCACTCTATAGCTCGCCTCAGACGGCATTCTGCAAATAGTCTTATGTCATAACACACAGTTATAATTAAACCCAATTTATGCCCACACAATGTATTGCTGCTTCCGAGTTGCCTCCTTTTTTCATGAATGTCTGATTGAAAACAAACCAATTTAGTAAGAGAATTATTCTGAGTATTAATATGAAAGCACTGGCACAATGTGTTCACACGAGCGGCAGACCGACTGCTGAGGCCAGTGGTCACACTGCTTGGTAACTAAGCACATTTTACAATAAACACCACAAAAGGGATCTATTACTTAAAGAGGACCTGTCACCTGCACTACTAAAGTAAGCAGCTCCTACTGCTACAACACATGCAGCAATGTTACACCGGTAGCGTTATTAGAAACCTCCAATAACGCTAGCAGACACTGCCGCAATGTACAATAGAAACACCGGACTGTGCCGTAAGCGGTCCGGCATATTCAGGAGGGGGCGGGATTAGGGGCGGTGACTGGCGCTTAAGTAAGCAGCTCCTAGTGCTACAACACATGCAGCAGTGTTACACTGCTAACGTTATCGGAAACCTCCGATAACGCTAACAAACCCTGCCGCAATGTACACCGGACTGTGCTGTAAGCGGTTCGGCATATTCATGAGGGGGCGGGATTAGGGGCGGTGACTGTCGCTTTAGTAAGCAGCTCCTGGTGCTGTTTTTACAGGTGATAGGTCCTCTTTAAGATGAATAGAATAATTCTATAATTTGGGGGTTTTCTGGGATTTAGGTGTTGATGACCTAGTACTGGATAGATCACTGGTCAGTGGGTGGAGAAGACCACATAGATTTTATTAACAGAACCGATCACTCAAGATAACAAATTCCATCAGATTCAGTTAAAATGTCACCAATTGAAGGAGACAAAGAATTGAAGTTGATGGATGTGGTGAAAGTTCCTTATAAACCTCCAGGAACATTATGGTGCAACTGTACATCATGATATTCCCTTGCATCATAACATTCAGTTATGTTGTGGTGTTGGCATAATCTTAGGCTACATCCACACCCCCACACATGGGAGAGGAGGAAGGGGTGAACGCTGTTCGCCCCCGCCCCCCTCCATAGAGATATATGGCGCACGGCACCATAATACGGGGAACAATAGGACATGTCCTATCTTTTCCCCAGGTATGGAGCAGTACTGCTCCGTACCATTCCATGCGCCCATTGCCGGCCTATGGGGGACGTATACATGGCGGCTGTATATATGTCCCCCAATGGTCGTGTGAGCGTAGCCTTACTTGAGAAAAGCTTGAGAAACACATTCTATTTCTGAATGCTATTAGGAGATTACTGAATAAAGAATAAGAGCTGATGATCATGTGAGTGCTGGGATTATTTCTTACTTTGGATTCGGATTGTAGCTGTTCCCTTGTGCCCCACAATACGATGTGCCATACATTTACTTTATTAGCACAATCTTAGGCCCCGTGCACACAAATGTGAGGGTGATTGATATCGATCCCTACTGGTGCCTATGGTGCCCAAACAACGTGAGCACACATTGGGGCACATTTACTTACCCGGTCCCTGCGCGTTCCCCGATCCAGAGTGTCTGACGAGAATGAACTCTGCCGCGATTCACTAAGATCGCGCACCAATTTCCTGCATGTGTCGCTTCCACGCTCAGGTCCGCTGGAGTTCATCTTCTTTTTCCCGGTGTATGTAAGTGCTTGATCTTTCAACACAAATGTAAAGTTAAATCCCGTCGGATCGTCTGGCGGCCCCATCCCGATTTGTGTCGCATGAAAGCCGATGCGATTGCGACACAATCCGTTCGTGTGCGGTGCAAAATGCAAATCGTCGGAATATCCGTTCCGCGGAACCTTAGTAAATGAGCCCCATTGTCTCACTGCACTGTGACTGTGCACCGAATAATATAGGACATGTCCTATATTTTGCCAGTTCTGTACTTCTCTATGGAGAGGGATAAGCTCCTCCTTTCTCCTGAGCACGGCTGTATGCTCACCTGCACTACGGCCTACATGAGGGATCAGGGGTTGAGCCCATACCATTGCAGGACTTCTGTAGAGGTCATGGTCCTTGTGCAGGGCTAGTTTTAGGCCAAGAGGGGTGCCTCAATATAATTAAAAATGTGACCCCCAACCCTTAAAACTGTACACACAATACATTCACAACCATAAAATAATAAATCAATTAAATGTAGTAAATAAGTCCTATGTATCCCAGAAAATGTTATCGATAGAATGAGTTATGGCCCTTAAAATATAGAAATAAGGCTCATATTTCCATTTGTTTACCTCTGCTAAAAAAAATGGACAATAATTTTTGGGCTATAGCATTGTGTATTTCTTTATGTTATTTTTGTTGAAATGCAGTTTTATTAATAAGTCAAAAAACAGAATTGGGGCATAGAATAGAATAATAGAGAGGCTCTACCACTGGTTGTTCATAGAGGGAGGAGCGGTGTCTTTCTGCAAGTGATACATAAAGCAAAACAAGTGAATCCTTGACGTAGATTTAACCGAATCTTCTACTTAAAGCAGAACTGATGTCACGGACTCTTTATCTTAGTTGTACTATGAGACATCTAATTGAAACGAACATGTATGAAAGTGGGCACTCACTCTTGTTTCGCTTTTTTTTTCCTCCCATTGACTAACACTCTACACAAATAGCATAGACATCCTCTAATAACTCATCGGAGCATTTGGAAACGTTGCATGAAAAAATGAGTAAACAACCGTCAACATTATGAATGGATTCACAAACGTAAGTCATGAATTATCATAAGATGCAAGAATATAGGTAACTGCTGTATAAAGGTTTTATTGTTTAAAGGAAATCAACCACTGGGAAAAAAAAAAAAACTAAAAAAATCTAGAAATACTGTTCACATCGATGGATTTACTTGAACCGGATTAGGGTGTCCAAGCCAACTGGGAAACACTAAGGGGAGCAACCGTGCGATATCTCCACCAGGACCTTGTATGATTTGTTAGTTCCATCAAAAACTCAGACACTCCTTTATAAAATAATATAATAAAATGAAATTTATCGTTTATTGACATTTTAAAAAGTTCTAAGAGAATAAAATATGAATCATTATTTACACTTCGGAATTTCAGAAAAATTACAATTTTGACAGATAGACATTTATATCACATGGTCATTTATTTCACATGGTGCTACATTGTAACTTGGCAACAGAGTGTGTTTATTATATATAATGCATGTTCCTACCGGTCACAAGATAAACGTGTAAAAGCTGTAATTATGTATAAGAGGAGTATCGCGGTCAAATCATCTAACACTACACTGGTGGATAACGTGATAAAATGACTACTAGGGACCCACTGAATTATGCAGTTGGATCAGTAAGGGAGACCCTACATTCTCCTTACAGTATGGCACAAACTGCATGGCAGGGGCATAATTAGAGGCCATAGAGCCTTAGGGGTATCACAAGGTGTCTCTTCCCTATAGGTTACTAGACCTGGTACTGGTACTGACTATGCATTGTGGTCCAGGAGTTACACCATACCTCCCAACCATCCCGGATCCAGCGTGTGTGTATACAGCAGAGCCTGGCAGGCGCATTGACGTCATCACCACCCACCTGCCAAGCACTGCTGCAGTACAGACATGTCTCAGAGGAGAAGGAGGCAGGACAGCAGCGGGGGAATGAAGAAAGGTTCATACAGTTTCTTTTTATGCAACAAATGAGGAGCCATGAGACAAGGAGCAGAGAAGAGGGCACAATAACAGGTGGTAGATAAGGAAGGGGGGCAGAGAAGGAGGGGCCAATGAAAGGGGAGGGGGAGCAGAGACCGGTTAATAATAAAAGGGGGAGCAGAGAAATGGACCACAATAAGAGGGGACGGGCAATAGTGCATTGTACAGGGTGAGAATATACAGTATAAAAGCCTTAGGTTTCCTCCGGGTCCTATGGTTTCCTCCCACATTCCAAAACATGGAATTAGATTAGATTGTGAGCCCCATTGGGGACAGGGACTGATGTGACAAACTCTGTGCAGCGCTGCGTAATCTGTGTGCGCTATATAAATAAAGGAATTATTATTCCCTCCCAACTGTCCCGGTTTTATACCTCTGTCCTGCCGCCCCAGACGATTAAGAGACACACTGTTCCCAGCATTGTTCTGGACCAAGAGACGAAGTCCCGGTTTCTAGTCCCAGGTCTCAATTAGGCCTTAAAGGACAACTACCACCAGGATTTAGGATTGTAAACCAAGCACACTGGCATGCTGGTGTGTGCCCCCTCTGCCAGGATCTGCTCTTTGTTTGGCTTCTTAACCCTTGTTTTTTGGAGAGAATGCTTTACATATTTTACAAATGAGTCTGAGGGACACCAGGCTCTTTTGACATCTATTGAGCCTGGAGCCCCTCAGGCTAATTTGCACAATTTTTTAAAACATTTTCTTGTAATAACAAAGGCTAAACGAAGAACAGATCCTGACAGAGGGGGCGCACACCAGTATGTCAGTGTGCTTGATTTACAATCCTTCATCCTGGTGGTAGATGTCCTTTAAAATGGTTTAAGTGTACTTTACCACCATCTAGTGGTCAAAAATTGTAATGGTTTGTAATTAATATGGTAATTGTTTAACCAATGGTATTTATTACCTGATAACACCAAGAAATTAAAAATGATTCCCTACTGAAATATAGAACAGCCCGCTGTGAGCAGGGGATTCCACTAAACTACACAATTGCAACCATTCATTTCTTCAACCTCCAGAAGAAAAGATTGAGTTCTTGGAGATACTGGGATGACAAGAAATGTGTGTCTACAAAACTATTTGGAATCAGAATTCATCTTCTCTGGTTTATTCAGGAAAAACTACTACTAAGATTTGCCTCCTCTGTGGGGAAGATACAAATGGCAACTTTAAGAAATTTGACATCTCTGCTGCAACAATTTACCCCGGTGTCCCTGCGCCATTGTGTCCGCCACACACCGTACCACCACGGACATCCTCGTGGATCATATTGGGGCAGATTTACTCAGCCAGTCCTGTTGCGATCCCAGAGGTATGTTCTCTGACGAGGATGAAGTCTGGCACGATTCTTCAAGATCGTGCGTCCATTTTCCTGCATGTGTCGCTTCCCCGCTCCGATCCGCTGGAGTTCACCTTCTTCTTCCTGGTGTATATGAGTGCATTGTCTTGTGACACAATTTAAATTGTAAATCCCTCGATTAGTCCGAAACAATCGGGTTGTCCGTCGGACGCGCCTCCCGATTTGTGTCGTAATTCGGCACGATTGCGCCAAAATCTGATCACGTGTGCCAAAAACCTCACTTAAATGCAGCGCAAATTGGAAATAACAACGAAAATGCGCCGTGCGGACCCTTAGTAAATGTGCCCCATTGTGTATCCTTGTTCGCTCATTTTCTCCTCTCAGTAATAGTTGCAGAGATGGTGGTTCAGAATTAAAAAGGTGGGTGAACCAGTTGGCACCAGGAACTGATAACAGAAGAAATCCTTTCATAATATGAATAATAATAAATTTTTATTTATATAGCGCTTACAATTTTCGCAGCGCTTTACAAATCATAGGGGACATATACAAATATACTTTCATCCTAATTTCTGGTTTTGTAGACCAGTGATTGGGCCACCAAACAGTCCTGGATCTCTATAAGATAAGTAAAAAAAAACTCAATACCAAATACAGGCAGTCTCCGGGTTACATACAAGATAGGTTCTTTAGGTTTGTTCTTAAATTGGATTTGTACACACTGCCATATGGGGGACGTATATATGGCCAACATTTATACTGCCGATATACTTCCCTCATAGACGGCTATGGGCGCACAGCGCCCAACTGGCGCGGTACGTTTCAGCACACCTGCTGCACCGTTCCGCTCCGTACCCCGTAGAAAGATAGGACATGCCCTATCTTTCGAAGGAATACCGCGCCGTGCACCATATATCCCTATGGAGAGGGGCGGGGGTGAGCGGCACTTTCCCCCTCCTCCTCTCACCGGCACTGCCGTGTGCCCACCGTGCTGCGGTACGGCGGGCAGCGGCAGTGTAAATGTAGCCTTAGTTAGATAGCCACATATATGCAGACGGTAGTCCCCCAGACACAAGGTGACGAGTAACTGAGATGATATGAAAGTCTATTTCTAATTATCAGTATTAGAATTTCATGCCGTTTATCGCCGCAGGCCGTGTGTACAGTGAGACGAGAAGTAATTATATCTACGCCGCCTACAAAGGCCATAGAGGTCCGTCCATAATCTTTATTAATAATCTGATAATAAAACAGTGACGTGATAACAATGCACAGCAGATGTGAATACAAATCACATGAGATGAACACTCCCTGACCTGAAGATACTTCCTATAGGGCTACCTATGGGAAAATACGATTTAATGATTTATGGGAATATGCATCTACACTGAGAAGTAATCTTTTGATTTTCTTTCACATATCATTAAATATGCAGTTATATATATTTGGCCAAGTTTTTTCATTAATTGAGCAAGAAATGTCATAGTCCATACTGCTGGCAGATGGTGCGCAGCCTTATGTTCCATCACTATATGCCAGAGGAGACCTTTAATAAAAGCAAAAGGCCAGCATAATAATAATGCATGAAAACATCAACCCATAGATGATAAAGATGATAGTAATGACAGCAGAATGTTGTGAGAGACAAACACTTCCCAGATTTTTCTGTACAGATGGACACACAAGAGTCAAGAAAAGGAACCTATTGCTACCTTCACCAACTCAAACTCTTTGCACACTGTAATACATGTGGTTTCACAGTTCCCAGCACAGATGTAATTTTTTCTCTAGCCCTAGGTTGCTATCAGTGCTGGTAGTTGGTGGAACAGAATATGTAAGGTAAAGAAGATTTGTCACCCATAACAAAAGAACTAGGAGGTGTTACTGAAGTAAGCAGCTCCTAACGCTATCTCCATATAATAGAAACGGCAGACTGGGCTCAATGTGGTCCGGCGTATTCATGAGGGGGCAGGGCTAGGGGCGGTGACTGCTGCATGATGCTCGGCAGTCACCGCTGGCCTATGCAGTGGGCGGGGCGATCCAGGGATGAGGCAGAGATGTACTCTGCGGCAGTGTTTGTCAGCATTATCGGAGAGTTCCGGTAACGCTAGCAGGGTAACTCTGCTGCATCGGAGATAGCGCTTGGAGCTGCTTACTTTAGCAGTAGTCTGTTGTTTTATCAGTAGTCCTGAATTGGTTTATCTCCTCCCCTTTCTGTGGCCTCCTGTCCTCCAACCTACTCTTCCTGTGGGCTCTGGTCCTACATCCTACTCTTCCTCTGTACTCCTGTCCTCCATCCTACTCTTACTGTGGCCTCCTGTCCTCCATCGTACTCGTATTATCGACCCCTGCCCACCTCTTACAGTGGCCCCTCTTCTTCTCCTGTATTAAACAAAAAAAACATGATACTTTCCTTCCCTCGTTCCCGAGCAGCAGTCCCACTTCCTCTTCTGCCGGGCCTTTGAATGTGACTCGAAGTCGGAGGGTGTATGGCTGGCTAAGGTGAAGAGCTAGCTCCTTACATGATGTGCTAAAGAGAAGCCGACATGTGAGGAGGTAGCAGCGACTTGGTCCCAATACGTCCACTTCTCTGCAGCTGTAATGTACGGAACCAGGAACCAGCAGGAGGCAAGACAAAGTAGAGCAGTGAGGGGCAACCTGGAGCAATCGGCCAACCAGCTGGGATGGCGGGACAGTGGTGAAATACTGGGACTGTCCTGAAGGGTTGGGAGCTATGGTACTGTGAGATGATCTTGGTGGTGAGGAGATGGTAGATTTCTTCTGCTCTTGTAGTTTGCGACAGAAATGCGAGAAATTGCGAGAAATTGCTCTGACTGACTCACCTGGCACTTTTTTTTACAGAACATAATAAATGTATATAAGCGACCTAGTTAGCCTAGCACAAGCTTTGCCTGACCGGATAAGTGACTCGTGGCCTCCTCCTGCACTCCTGGGTAGCCCAGCATGTGCTGCCTTCCCTGCTATTTTAAATCAACACTTTCTGGGACTGCAGGTGGAGCAGGAGGTGTGGGCAGGCCTGGATTATCATTAAAGCCCTGGCACGTGAGTTCACTGCAAAGGGGCCCACTGAGGCTCTGTCGCCTAGGGGCCAAGTGAGCCGACCCTGATTAAAGCTCCTGCCTCATGATTTCTCCTGTTCAAGGGGACGCTAGAGATGGGAAAATCGGAAATTCCCCACCTTCTTTCAACGTATCTGTGTCCTCAAGATGCTGATACTATTGAAAGCTGTGGCATTTTGTGATAAATAAGTGGGTTTATGGATGTAGTTTGGGCCTCTAAAAGGTTCACCGTGATTGATATACAGTATTTCTTTAGTTTGTATTAGTAGATGGCTCTCGCTGTGATAGGTTGGAGTTGGTGTAATTCTGTACTTCCTTTGTCTTACATTTTAGCACGACTTTAACGTAAGTGTTAATTACAGTGTTTTTTGTTTTTCCTTCTATTTTTATTCTTCGATCAGCGGTTATTCGGTGAGTACTTCACAGGTGTAAATTAATATGTTAATTGTGTGATTCAATTAATCAATTCTGATCTCTCCAACTGTAGTTACATGTTACTATAAATATATTCCCACATCCCCTGAGAGCTTGATAACAGTGCACCGAGCTGTAGCCTTCTGATGTCATGAAATGGTTACCACGGGCAGTACCGGAGGTGATAGTCACTACAAAGGAAAGTTTACAAAACTGTTCCGATTATGTGCAGATGACTTTTATTTTGTGCCGCATCAGCTTAAAGGGTCCATATGAGAAGGGTAAAACTGAGCATCATCCAGGATTTTTATATCTCTAATATTTGCCTTATTTTTAAGCAGATAAATAAACAAGATATATTTTATTTTAGGAAGTGAAAGAACCCTACCGCTTACCCCTCTCCTCTAATGCTGTAATCCATGCGCTCATGGGAGACATCACGTCACAATGCCGGGGCAATGCACTGGCTGGACTCCAGGATATCCATACTCAGATCCAAAGAAGGAGGGAGAAAATCCAGCACTGAACCAAAAAGTCACGTAGCACATATGACTGACACGTTTCGAGCCCTTGAGTGGCACTTAGTCGTATCCTGACTTGAAACGTGTCAGTCATATGCATTATGTGTTAAGAATTCACTTAGGTTTGAAGAATAAAGCTTGAAGACTTTTTGGCACAGGGCTGGATTTTCTTCATTCTTCTATGGTTCTGTATATTTTATTATCATCTATTTGTTACTCATTAATTGACCCTTTTTTGACAGACTGTAGAGATGAGTAAGATTGCTTTTTAAGTTCAGGACCGGGTTTTGGATGAGCCCCACTTGACCCCGACATATTGCTGGATTGGAGGCAATGCAGTCAATCTGGCAAATTGACACCCATTGATATAAGCCATGGCTGTGATTGGCCAGTGGTATCCTGAGGGTGTACCCCCTAGCCAGTCACAGCCGTGGCTGTTAAGTAGAGGCGTCAATTTACCGGATTGGCTCTGCGGTCGCCAATCCGGCAATGTTTCCAAAACAGACGGGACACACCTGAACTCTAACCAACTGTTGCCTCCATATAGTGACCGAGTATTACCATCATATCACAGCACTTTAATAAACTGGATAAAATACCCATATTATGATTGAGTCTATAACAATAATTACAATATCTGAATTGTGTAATAATAATAATATGTAATATAATTTGACCATACAGAGACTGAATGATATCACAATAACATTACTAATCAAATGACAGCATGAAATTATCAAACCATGAATGAGCAATATCACCACACTAAAACAAAATCATGACTAAAAAGGACATCTAACACCAAAATAAAGGATTGTAAACAAGCACACTTACATGATGGTGTGTTCCCCCTCTGGCAGGATCCGCTCAGACAGATAAAATCAATAAAAGATCAGGGAAAATTGCAAGACATAAAGGGGTATTCCTCCCACGAAGACAAGATTTTTAAATATACTCAGAATAACAAAATAACACATTCTCTAATTCACTGTTATTAACAAAAATACAGCATTTCACAGATATAATTCCAACCTGTCTCTACCAGTCCTGGTGTATACAATTTCAGTTGCCCAGGATTCGTCCATGAATCAGAAGCCTAGGGTTGGACATTGTTCTCCTGTCTGCATCGGCCAGCAAGCAACAGTGTGAGGAGACTTACTCTACAAGATACAGAGAGATAAGGTCTTTATCCATAGGGGGGGGGGGGGGTGCACAGCAGAGATGACAGTGTATATTATAGCTGAGATAGCAGAACTGAGATTGCCATTGTGTGTTATATCCATCTCATGGATCTCATCATCTCATCTCTGATCTGTCTCATCTCTCTTTCCATGTGTCAGATACTAGTACAATGTTCAGAAGCTAAATGAAAGTGTATATAAACCTGAGCCCTGATAATCTAAGCACATTGTCAGCACACAGCATCTCATAGCACTAGCGGGATCATGAAGTCTCTGCTTAGAGAGTCTCCGCCCACAGTCTGGAATCTTACACTGACCATCACTGAGTGATAGGAGCTAAAACAACAATAACACTGAGTAAAATTGTAAAGTAAGGGGTCAAAAATGATCTTTATTGTGTAAACATCACTATGGGATTGAAATTTGATGGGCAAACCCCTTTAAGATACATCTGGCCATAATCTTAATAATTGGCCATTCAGCCTAAAATTCCAGTTTTGGCTATTTATAACCCCCGTTATTTTCTGAAGCGCAGTCATCCATTGACCTAATTTAATGATAAAAATCAATTGAATCAAACCAGGTCTGTGGGCTTTTGTCTGTACAGGGTTAATTCTTTCTCCCCATTGTAAGAGCTTTCCTGGTGGAATAATGAATTTTACATGTTATCATTGCTATTATTTTCTGCTGCTCTAGACCGAGCGATTACAATCTTTTGAAGAGTCAGGGCGGTGGAGTGACATGGCGGCTGCATGACTGTGCACCGGGGGGCAGCACCGGGGGGCGGCAGGTGGCAGACAGATTTTCCAATCTAAAGTCTTCCATTTGAGGGTTGTATAAGTGTGTTATTGTGTGTGTTAAAAGCAACTTTAACCAGTTTAAGGTTTGTAGAGTCAGGTTATATCATAGCACAAGCAATGTAGACTGAAACATTAAAGGGGTTTTCCACCTATTTTAAATTATTGGTGTATCTTTAGGGTGGGGGGGGGTCTATGTTAGAGGAGCATTGAACATTTGTGGACATTTGAATATTTCCCCTATACAAAGTCAGCACTTTATTTTACATCAAGGGTTAACTTGCATTCATCTATAGTGTTTTGTTACATATATTCTGATTATTAGTACTGTATCTGTATAGACTAGTTGAAAGGGTTAATGAACATTGAGAGACTTTGTATCTCTAACTAAAGAGAAGCTAGTAATTTTCCACAGCTATAGTAGAAACAGTTTTGCAGGAGGAAAACAGACTTGTTTACCAGACAAGCAGACATCTTGACATTTAGAATGACAGGTGCTGTATGGAAAGTTGTTTGCCACTTTAGAACCTTTCTGACATAGAATATTATGGGGACTCAATGTAAGTCTATGGGAAACGCTTTGTCATTGTTTGTGCTGAAGAGAACAGTTTCAGTCCCTAGTGTCTTGCAGTTATGGTACAGAGCTTGTGGCAGTATCCTATTTAAGGACCGTGGCTGAGTGGGTAGCACTTCTGCCTTGCAGCGCTGGGGTCCTGGGTTCAAGTTCCACCCAGGTCAACTTCTGCAAAGAGTTTGTATGTTCTCTCCGTGTCTGCGTGGGTTTCCTCCAGGTCCTCCGGTTTCCTCCCACACTCCAAAACATACTGTTAGGTTGATTAGATTGTGAGCCCCATTGGGGGGCAGGGATTGATCTGGCAAACTCTATTCTGTGCTTCTTAATCTCTGTGCACTATATAAATAAAGAATTATTCATTATTATTATTATTCACACCAAGTTTTATGTATACGCTCAACGTATTTGTCAGGAAAGCCACGGTGTATACATTTAGTGTATACATACCGGCAGATGGAGACATCCTTTTTCCCTATTTCATATACTGTGGAAAACACTGGATTGAAAGACACAGCAAGCTACATCTTTCCATCCAGCTCCCTCCTGCTGAGTGACATATACGCTCAGTGGGGGCCATAATAATAAAGCTTTCATTATATAGCGCCATCATATTCCGCAGCACTGTACAGATCATAAGGTACATATATAAATGAAGTGGCAGCAGCTATCGATATTTACAGAAACCGGGGTGCATCAGTCTCCGGAGAAACCTTTAAAATAGTATCAAGTGATGAGGGATTACATAGACAGGAGATAAAATCATTGGAGTTTTAGAGAAAAGAAAGTGAAAGTTACATGCAGTTCGGGAATGTGATAGGCCTGCCTGAGAAATAAGTATTTAGGGCACGTTTGAAAGTTTGGTAGTTAATGTAAATATTAACCTGAGTTCAAGGTAGTACATTCCAGAGAATAGATGCAGTTGGAGAGAAGTCCTGGAGACCTGAGTGAGAGTTTGGAATTATGGATGAAAGTAACCTTAGATCACTAGAGGATCGAGAGGGAGACGAGGCTGGGCAAAAGACTGAGATAAGGACAGAAATGTAGGGTGGTGCAGCATTGTGCAGAGCTTTGTGGATGAGGGTGATTAGTTTGAATTTAATACAAAAGGAGATGGGCAGACAGTGTACTATGTCCTACAGAGTCCTGACAGTGGAGTCCCTGCACTGTGTCCTACAGAGTCCTGACAGTGGAGTCCCTGTACTATGTCCTACAGAGTCCTGACAGTGGAGTCCCTGCACTATGTCCTACAGAGTCCTGACAGTGGAGTCCCTGCACTATGTCCTACAGAGTCCTGACAGTGGAGTCCCTGCACTATGTATTACAGAGTCCTGACAGTGGAGTCCCTGCACTATGTCCTACAGAGTCCTGACAGTGGAGTCCCTGCACTATGTTCTACAGAGTCCTGACAGTGGAGTCCCTGCACTATGTCCTACAGAGTCCTGACAGTGGAGTCCCTGCACTATGTCCTACAGAGTCCTGACAGTGGAGTCCCTGCAGTATGTCCTACAGGGTCCTGACAGTGGAGTCCTTGCACTACTTCCTACAGGGTCCTGACAGTGGAGTCCCTGCACTATGTCCTACAGAGTCCTGACAGTGGAGTTCCTGCTCTATGTCCTACAGAGTCCTGACAGTGGAGTCCCTGCACTATGTCCTACAGAGTCCTATCAGTGGAGTCCCTGCACTATGTCCTACAGAGTCCTGACAGTGGAGTTCTTGCTCTATGTCCTACAGAGTCCTGACAGTGGAGATCCTGCACTATGTCCTACAGAGTCCTGACAGTGGAGTCCCTGCACTATGTCCTACAGAGTCCTGACAGTGGAGTCCCTGCATTATGTCCTACAGGGTCCTGACAGTGGAGTCCCTGCACTATGTCCTACAGAGTCCTATCAGTGGAGTCCCTGCACTATGTCCTACAGGGTCCTGACAGTGGAATCCCTGCACCATGTCCTACAGAGTCCTGACAGTGGAGTCCCTGCACTATGATCTACAGAGTCCTGACAGTGGAGTCCCTGCACTATGTCCTACAGAGTCCTGACAGTGGAGTCCCTGCACCATGTCCTACAGGGTCCTAACAGTGGAGTCCCTGCACTATTTCCTACAGAGTCCTGACAGTGGAGTCCCTGCACTATGTCCTACAGAGTCCTGACAGTGGAGTCCCTGCACTATGTCCTACAGAGTCCTGACAGTGGAGTCCCTGCACTATTTCCTACAGGGTCCTGACAGTGGAGTCCCTGCACTATGTCCTACAGAGTCCTGACAGTGGAGTCCCTGCACTATGTCCTACAGAGTCCTGACAGTGGAGTCCCTGCATTATGTCCTACAGGGTCCTGACAGTGGAGTCCCTGCACTATGTCCTACAAAGTCCTATCAGTGGAGTCCCTGCACTATGTCCTACAGGGTCCTGACAGTGGAATCCCTGCACCATGTCCTACAGAGTCCTGACAGTGGAGTCCCTGCACTATGTTCTACAGAGTCCTGACAGTGGAGTCCCTGCACTATGTCCTACAGAGTCCTGACAGTGGAGTCCCTGCACCATGTCCTACAGGGTCCTAACAGTGGAGTCCCTGCACTATTTCCTACAGAGTCCTGACAGTGGAGTCCCTGCACTATGTCCTACAGAGTCCTGACAGTGGAGTCCCTGCACTATGTCCTACAGAGTCCTGACAGTGGAGTCCCTGCAGTATGTCCTACAGGGTCCTGACAGTGGAGTCCTTGCACCATGTCCTACAGAGTCCTATCAGTGGAGTCCCTGCACTATGTCCTACAGAGTCCTATCAGTGGAGTCCCTGCACTATGTCCTACAGAGTCCTATCAGTGGAGTCCCTGCACTATTTCCTACAGGGTCCTGACAGTGGAGTCCCTGCACTATGTCCTACAGAGTCCTATCAGTGGAGTCCCTGCACTATGTCCTACAGAGTCCTGACAGTGGAGTCCTTGCACTATTTCCTACAGAGTCCTGACAGTGGAGTCCCTGCACTATGTCCTACAGAGTCCTATCAGTGGAGTCCCTGCACTATGTCCTACAGAGTCCTATCAGTGGAGTCCCTGCACTATGTCCTACAGAGTCCTATCAGTGGAGTCCCTGCACTATGTCCTACAGAGTCCTATCAGTGGAGTCCCTGCACTATGTCCTACAGAGTCCTATCAGTGGAGTCCCTGCACTATGTCCTACAGAGTCCTGACAGTGGAGTCCCTGCACTATGTCCTACAGAGTCCTGACAGTGGAGTCCCTGCACTATGTCCTACAGAGTCCTGACAGTGGAGTCCCTGCACTATTTCCTACAGAGTCCTGACAGTGGAGTCCTTGCACTATTTCCTACAGAGTCCTATCAGTGGAGTCCCTGCACCATGTCCTACAGAGTCCTGACAGTGGAGTTCCTGCTCTATCTCCTACAGAGTCCTGACAGTGGAGTCCCTGCACTATGTCCTACAGAGTCCTATCAGTGGAGTCCCTGCACTATGTCCTACAGAGTCCTGACAGTGGAGTCCCTGCACTATGTTCTACAGAGTCCTGACAGTGGAGTCCCTGCACTATGTCCTACAGAGTCCTGACAGTGGAGTCCCTGCACTATGTCCTACAGAGTCCTGACAGTGGAGTCCCTGCACTATGTTCTACAGAGTCCTGACAGTGGAGTCCCTGCACCATGTCCTACAGAGTCCTGACAGTGGAGTTCCTGCTCTATGTCCTACAGAGTCCTGACAGTGGAGTCCCTGCACCATGTCCTACAGAGTCCTATCAGTGGAGTCCCTGCACTATTTCCTACAGAGTCCTGACAGTGGAGTCCCTGCACTATGTTCTACAGAGTCCTGAAAGTGGAGTCCCTGCACTATGTCCTACAGAGTCCTGACAGTGGAGTCCCTGCACTATGTCCTACAGAGTCCTGACAGTGGAGTCCCTGCACTATGTCCTACAGAGTCCTGACAGTGGAGTCCCTGCACTATGTCCTACAGAGTCCTGACAGTGGAGTCCCTGCACTATTTCCTACAGAGTCCTGACAGTGGAGTCCTTGCACTATTTCCTACAGAGTCCTATCAGTGGAGTCCCTGCACTATGTCCTACAGAGTCCTATCAGTGGAGTCCCTGCACTATGTCCTACAGAGTCCTGACAGTGGAGTCCCTGCACTATTTCCTACAGGGTCCTGACAGTGGAGTCCCTGCACTATGTCCTACAGAGTCCTGACAGTGGAGTCCCTGCACTATGTCCTACAGAGTCCTGACAGTGGAGTCCCTGCATTATGTCCTACAGGGTCCTGACAGTGGAGTCCCTGCACTATGTCCTACAAAGTCCTATCAGTGGAGTCCCTGCACTATGTCCTACAGGGTCCTGACAGTGGAATCCCTGCACCATGTCCTACAGAGTCCTGACAGTGGAGTCCCTGCACTATGTTCTACAGAGTCCTGACAGTGGAGTCCCTGCACTATGTCCTACAGAGTCCTGACAGTGGAGTCCCTGCACCATGTCCTACAGGGTCCTAACAGTGGAGTCCCTGCACTATTTCCTACAGAGTCCTGACAGTGGAGTCCCTGCACTATGTCCTACAGAGTCCTGACAGTGGAGTCCCTGCACTATGTCCTACAGAGTCCTGACAGTGGAGTCCCTGCAGTATGTCCTACAGGGTCCTGACAGTGGAGTCCTTGCACCATGTCCTACAGAGTCCTATCAGTGGAGTCCCTGCACTATGTCCTACAGAGTCCTATCAGTGGAGTCCCTGCACTATGTCCTACAGAGTCCTATCAGTGGAGTCCCTGCACTATTTCCTACAGGGTCCTGACAGTGGAGTCCCTGCACTATGTCCTACAGAGTCCTATCAGTGGAGTCCCTGCACTATGTCCTACAGAGTCCTGACAGTGGAGTCCTTGCACTATTTCCTACAGAGTCCTGACAGTGGAGTCCCTGCACCATGTCCTACAGAGTCCTATCAGTGGAGTCCCTGCACTATGTCCTACAGAGTCCTATCAGTGGAGTCCCTGCACTATGTCCTACAGAGTCCTATCAGTGGAGTCCCTGCACTATGTCCTACAGAGTCCTATCAGTGGAGTCCCTGCACTATGTCCTACAGAGTCCTATCAGTGGAGTCCCTGCACTATGTCCTACAGAGTCCTGACAGTGGAGTCCCTGCACTATGTCCTACAGGGTCCTGACAGTGGAGTCCCTGCACTATTTCCTACAGCGTCCTGACAGTGGAGTCCTTGCTCTATTTCCTACAGGGTCCTGACAGTGGAGTCCCTGCACTATGTCCTACAGAGTACTGACAGTGGAGTCCCTGCACTATGTTCTACAGAGTCCTGACAGTGGAGTCCCTGCACTATGTCCTACAGAGTCCTGACAGTGGAGTCCCTGCACTATGTTCTACAGAGTCCTGACAGTGGAGTCCCTGCACCATGTCCTACAGAGTCCTGACAGTGGAGTTCCTGCTCTATCTCCTACAGAGTCCTGACAGTGGAGTCCCTGCACTATGTCCTACAGAGTCCTATCAGTGGAGTCCCTGCACTATGTCCTACAGAGTCCTGACAGTGGAGTCCCTGCACTATGTTCTACAGAGTCCTGACAGTGGAGTCCCTGCACTATGTCCTACAGAGTCCTGACAGTGGAGTCCCTGCACTATGTCCTACAGAGTCCTGACAGTGGAGTCCCTGCACTATGTTCTACAGAGTCCTGACAGTGGAGTCCCTGCACCATGTCCTACAGAGTCCTGACAGTGGAGTTCCTGCTCTATGTCCTACAGAGTCCTGACAGTGGAGTCCCTGCACCATGTCCTACAGAGTCCTATCAGTGGAGTCCCTGCACTATGTCCTACAGAGTCCTGACAGTGGAGTCCCTGCACTATGTTCTACAGAGTCCTGAAAGTGGAGTCCCTGCACTATGTCCTACAGAGTCCTGACAGTGGAGTCCCTGCACTATGTCCTACAGAGTCCTGACAGTGGAGTCCCTGCACTATGTCCTACAGAGTCCTGACAGTGGAGTCCCTGCACTATGTCCTACAGAGTCCTGACAGTGGAGTCCCTGCACTATTTCCTACAGAGTCCTGACAGTGGAGTCCTTGCACTATTTCCTACAGAGTCCTATCAGTGGAGTCCCTGCACTATGTCCTACAGAGTCCTATCAGTGGAGTCCCTGCACTATGTCCTACAGAGTCCTGACAGTGGAGTCCCTGCACTATTTCCTACAGGGTCCTGACAGTGGAGTCCCTGCACTATGTCCTACAGAGTCCTATCAGTGGAGTCCCTGCACTATGTCCTACAGAGTCCTGACAGTGGAGTCCTTGCACTATTTCCTACAGAGTCCTGACAGTGGAGTCCCTGCACCATGTCCTACAGAGTCCTATCAGTGGAGTCCCTGCACTATGTCCTACAGAGTCCTGACAGTGGAATCCCTGCACTATGTCCTACAGAGTCCTATCAGTGGAGTCCCTGCACTATGTCCTACAGAGTCCTGACAGTGGAGTCCCTGCACTATGTCCTACAGAGTCCTGACAGTGGAGTCCCTGCACTATGTCCTACAGGGTCCTGACAGTGGAGTTCCTGTACTATGTATTACAGAGTCCTGACAGTGGAGTCCCTGCACCATGTATTACAGAGTCCTGACAGTGGAGTCCCTGCACCATGTCTTACAGAGTCCTGACAGTGGAGTCCCTGCACTAGGTCCTACAGAGTCCTGACAGTGGAGTCCCTGCACTATGTCCTACAGAGTCCTGACAGTGGAGTCCCTGCACTATGTATTACAGAGTCCTGACAGTGGAGTCCCTGCACTATGTATTACAGAGTCCTAACAGTGGAGTCCCTGCACTATGTCCTACAGAGTCCTGACAGTGGAGTCCCTGCACTATGTATTACAGAGTCCTGACAGTGGAGTCCCTGCACTATGTATTACAGAGTCCTGACTATGGAGTTCCTGCACTATGTATTACAGAGTCCTGTACACAGATGCTACAGTTTAGTGCATTTCAAGTCTCGCCTGAACCAGACATCATCAGTTACTAGGGTTCAGAGTCCTACTATATAGAGTTGCTAGAAGAGAACCACAAAGGACAGCTGAGTTTATAAATCATTTCTTTAATCCGTATTTTTACACTCTATATATTTTGACCCTCT
Source organism: Engystomops pustulosus (assembly GCF_040894005.1). Classification (NCBI taxonomy): domain Eukaryota; kingdom Metazoa; phylum Chordata; class Amphibia; order Anura; family Leptodactylidae; genus Engystomops; species Engystomops pustulosus. The sequence continues at coordinate 200,386,544 of NC_092413.1, read as the reverse complement.
TTATTTTCCAGATCCAGGTATCCTGTGGAGTAAGTCGGATGATGAGTACTACATATAAGACATATCAAATGGTCAGGGGGCAGATCAAGACCGCCATATGCTCTGGGATGTTGGAAAATTGTGGACCCTTATAAGTCAATCTTTTAAATAGTTTAACCGTTACTTACCACATATAATACACTCCAAAACATACTGGTAGGTTGTTTAGGTTGTGAGCCCCATTGGGGACAGGGACTGATCTGGCACGTTCTGTGCAGCGCTGCATTATCTGTGTGCGCTATATAAATAAATAATTATTATAACATTATTATAGTACCAGAACCAGATTTCCTGGCAAAGGGAAATGATTCATTTTCATAGCTTTCAATTCTGCAGTTTAAGGACCTTTGAAGGACCTTCAAATGTCTTGAACTAACTCTTGTATTCATGTGGGTCACTGTATAAGGATTTCTTAGCTGGAGGTCCTTTTTTTCATTATCTCTACAGTCCAGTATCTAACTTGATGGATGGTAATGATGACAAAGGACCCACTAGAAGCATCAGGACCCAGATGGCCGTCCATTCTGCCTATTATATAGTCCACTTCTGAAAAGGTCATTTAGGGATGAAATATTGACTTCAAGAATATCTACCATCATACCATAACCATAAAAATCATAGTCTCCAGGCACTGTGACTGTGGTAATCTTCATATATTTATTATCCATGGCCTCTAAAATCAGCACTTAAAGTTATACTAATGAGCCTGAAGGGCGCCTCTCAGTGCTGCAGATTCACAGGCTGTTACAATGAGCGGTACATGTCTCACCCAACCCCCTTTTTCCCCCAACCTGCTCTGCTCATTGTAACGGTTTGTGAAGCTGCATCACTAAGGGGCTCTGGAAACACCCACCAGAGTCCCTCAGGCTCATTACCATAATTATAAAAGTTGTTTATAGAAGGAATGAGGCCAGGGATAACAGATATAAGAAGATTACCACAGTCACTGTGCCTGGATCTATGAGTAACCGTCATGAATTTTGATGTAGACTTCCTCTAAGCATTTTTTGCAATGCTTTTCCTCCGAATATTTTCTTTTTAGGTAATCACTGTAGAAAAAGATGAGAGCGCACAGCAGGGGAGATTTCTAAATAGCATCGTACAACACAAGCATTTACAAGACTGAAAAATTTTGCAACTTTTGTCGATACGTAATAACTCATTTTGGTGACGATTGTATGGCTCGCACTCACCATTGTTTGATGGGTGACATCTATGACAATGTTGCTGTGATATTGTCCTCATTATACTTCTCCGGCCTATCGCTTTTGTAGTGGAAGGTGGAACTCTATGACATTTTTATTGTGATACAAGTCACAAATCTGTGACGGTTGTGGCTTCTCCCTTTGTGTGTCTGAAGCACGTTGAGTCTTTCTTCGGGTGAAGGGAGGGAACCAACAAACGAATATACTCTTACAGGGACACAGGTGTGAACTATTATCAGGCTTGGATGCAATTACCCTAGAAGATAAAGGGCTGATGTTCCGATTATGTTACGCTCCGCTGTCACTTAGTCCTGAGCAGTGATTTCTGCAGCAGGTAACAGAATGTGCCGTCACTATGAGGCTGATTATGGATTTATTGTAGCCACAGCTGAGACCCCAGGGATCAGACACCTGTTAAATGTCTCATTTATATGAATCCGCACCTCCAGGAATCAAATCCTTAGAAATGCTAGAGTTTCCAGAGTGGGATTCGGAGGAGAACACATGTGCTGATAGGCTCCCGGCAGACAAGCAGAGCCCTCCCTGCCTCCAGCCCCTGATACCTCCTACACCTCCGCCGGCTTGTTGCCGTCTCCCATCACAGCTCACAGACCTCTCCTCCAATATTATCCATTCCACATGGACAAAGAAGATGCAAATTGGGATTGATATTCAGAGAAATGCCGGGAATATCCATGACTATTAAGCCACATTTATGAGTAGGTGGACTCTGCAGGTGAAGGGAAGCAGAATGACTAAGTGAGACTAAGTGGGAAGCACCCACCAGGAGAAGACATGGAGTGACGTGTGCTCCACACCTGGAGGAGAGACCTTCTTCTAGTTCTAGCCACACAGTTTTAGGAACAGGTCGCAGGATGGCAGAGGAGACGTTGGCACTGAACAATCTCACTTGGTCCATAGAGGTGCCAAATGGCACCCGAGACACATCTCACCCGCTGGGTGTCGACACAAACTTGTCGTCGAAAGTGTTCATCACCGTTCTGTACATCCTTATCTTCTTGGTGGGGACTATAGGGAATGTGCTGACCATACAGCTGGTGCTGAAGAAGTGCAGCCTGCAAAGCTTACAGGGCACAGTGCACTACCACCTGGTGAGCCTGGCACTGTCCGACATCCTCATCCTGGTGATCAGTATTCCCATAGAGCTCTATAACTTCATCTGGTTCCATTACCCCTGGGTATTTGGGGATACCGTGTGCAGATGTTACTATTTCCTCCGGGATATCTGCTCCTATGCCACCGTACTGAACATCGCCAGCTTGAGCTGTGAGAGGTACCTGGCCATCTGCCATCCCATGAAGGCTAAGATGATCATGTCCAGGATGAGGACTAAGAAGATCCTCTCTGCCATATGGATCTCATCCATAGTATTTGCCCTACCCATGGCTTTTATCATGGGGGTCAGATACCAGAACATAACCCCAGAAGGAGAGCTTGACCCCTCTTCTTTAGTGTGTACCAGTCTGGTGTCTACTGCCACTCTGAAGATCTTCATACAGGTAACTACCAGGCTTGAATCATGTATTGTCATCTATGTAGCAGAACTGAAAGTGTCTACATCCATTGTTTGCTTTATGATAAGTGGCTTAAAGAGGACTTCTCGCCTCTCCAGACATGTCTGTAGATTTCTGGAATTCTGTATTGTGCTGTTCCTCCATTATCCCTCCTGGCAATTGATTTATAAATTGATATATGGGTGTTACTATTGTCAAAGCAGAGGTGCACCAGACATGAAGCAAATTGAGCATTTTGCCTCAGTGGGGCAGATTTACTTAGCCCACTAGGTGTCACTGCTGCGCTGAAGTCCGCCGGAGTTCACCTTCTCCGTCTCGGTGTATGTGAATGCTATTCTAGCGACACAATTTTTTTTTTTTAATTCCGGAGTTTCTCCGAATCCGTCGGGTTTCCCGATGGCCACGCCCCTGATTTATGTCGCGTGAAAGCCGGTGCGCCACAATCTGATCGCGTGCGCCAAAATCCCGGGGCAATTCGGCGCAAATCGGAAAAATTCTGGAAACCCGACGAAAATGCACGATTCAGACCCTTGGTAAATGACCCCCAATGCATTAGTTAGATCAACCTGTTAAAGCCGAGTTGTTCCATTTTGCAAACTCCGCTCTGCTGCTTCTTCCAAACTCTTCCCATCTACATCTGTTATATAAAGGATGCAATAAGATTAGACCTTATCTAATTTATTCTGGTGACATCTGGAGGGTGATAATTATGTGGGGGGCTCCAGGTGCACTGTGCTACGAGCCGAAGAACCGTGACATGAGAAATCCACGACTGACATTGCTCTCTCTAAAATAAAATGTAATATTCCCAATTACAGTTTGATCCTCAGAATATCCCCCCTCCAGCTGTATCATCGGCCATATACCGGCTCTGAGAACATGTGTGCCGCCTGTATATTGGTGCAATGATCTTCTATGTACTGGTGTAGCAGAGCTGGGTTTGTCATATGTTTTGTGTACTTTGTCATTCATTTGAATACATTTATCAGTATGTATGATCCAGGGCCGGGACGACCGGTAGGTGAGGGTAGGCGATCGCCTAGGGTGCTACCCTACTACCTGACTTAGGGGGCGCCATCCCAGCTCTGAAAAGTAATCAATGATCTTTTAAGGCAGCGTGTAATACAGTCGTGAACTAGAGAGTGTTTCTGATATGACGTGTGATGGACACTTTTCAGCCCATTGTAATTACTATCGATCAGTGTACACCAGGGTGACCATAGCCTATTCTCTACAGACAGAACCATGGAGAGAAGATGACAAATCCATCTCTGCTTTATCTGGATGTAATTGTGTATAATGCTTCATGCCACTAGACGCCAAAGGTGACAACATCAGGTGACAGGGGCTATTAGGGAAGAGAGACAGGAGTAAGAATAGTAATGATTTATTACTTCATCCCTTCCCTGCAGAACTGCAGCCCACCCCTCATACTGGTACTGGGACCAGGAGCCATGGACCACTACCAGCACTAGTGGTGCCATAGTCTTGTTGTGGATCCAAAGGTCCAGGACAGGAGATTATTTATGCTGGTGATAAAATTACAGATGAATCGGATGAAGTGTATTATCAAGGAGGCAGATAACACAAATACAACTAGACAAACAATATAAAATAGAGATGAAATATTAAACCCACTTAAATAGATAGATAGATAGATAGATATTACAGATAGATAGATGGATATTACAGATAGATAGATAGATGGATAGATAGATAGATAGATAGATAGATAGATAGATAGATATGAGATAGATAGATATAAGATAGATAGATAGATAGATATGAGATAGATAGATAGATAGATAGATAGATAGATAGATAGATAGATATGAGATAGATAGATAGATAGATAGATAGATAGATAGATAGATATGAGATAGATAGATAGACATGAGATAGATAGATATGAGATAGATAGATAGATAGATAGATAGATAGATATATAGATATGAGATAGATAGATAGATAGACATGAGATAGATAGATATGAGATAGATAGATAGATAGATAGATAGATAGATAGATAGATAGATAGATAGATAGATAGATAGATAGGAGATAGATAGATAGATAGATAGATAGATAGATAGATAGATAGACATGAGATAGCTATGAGATAGATAGATAGATAGATAGATAGATAACATAACTATAATAACTATTATGTGTGCAAAATTATATTATTGCCTCTATTGTAGGGATTAAAATGGCAATCAAATAAATACAATAATGTTTAATATTACAGTGACCATTTAACAACCGAAAGAGATTCTTGTAACTTGATCTGAGCTGCAGCTTTCTATAGACTGTGGGTTGGCCACTATTCAATAAATCTCTTCCATTAGACATGTCTCTGCATGTATATGTCCCTGTGTCTTTGTTCCTTTGAGGGCTTCAGCCTTTCCCTTCTCTCACCATGCTGCCCTCTGCATACACACACAGCTTACTCTCTTTCTCACTGCTCATGACGTCACCCACTGTGTCTCTCTTTTCGCTTTCCTTCCTTACTGACAGACACAAGAAGAAGGGGAACAGGATGAGTCATTATCTCTTTCTATTGATTAGAGCTCATTCATGTCAACAAAGAATCACATAGAGTCTGCACACAACACAAAACAAAACTAAGTAGCAGGAATTCTGAATCACTTGATGAACATTCAGGGATTATTATTAAGGCAGCAAGGGCACATGGACAAAAGATTGGCCAACCTCTTTATATTACAACAGTCAGGGATTCTTGTAACTTTCTTTAAACTACAGCTTAGTGCAGACTGAAAGTTGAAATCAGAAAGTTGAAAGTTACAACAGCCAGAGATTCTTGTAACTTAATCCTAGCAACAGCATTGTTCAGACTGCAATTTACATTGAAGTTTCAACACCCGGAGATTCTTGTGACTTGATCAGAGCAAGGACTATGTCCTAGGGTAGTCCTCATCCACCCTTGTCACGGGGAAGCAGGGAGAAGCAAGGAAAAAGAAAGAGTTTGGAAAAATAACTCACTGATTGTTCTACACTCGAAACAACAGGATGGCAACAAAACCCCTGAAAGGAATGCCAGGTCCGTCAGTGGCTGGCTGTGGTATTAGTATCTTCGGCCTATGACCAGGGGTCTCTGTGTGGCTGGGATCTGTATCCTTTTCATGGAGGAGCTGGATGAGCTCTGCTGCATGGACAGCTGAATTTGGTGCCATCTTTGGGTCTCGGGGATGATCCTCTGGATTTTAAGCAGAACCTCCAACCTTTCTCCTGAGAGAGGCTTAAGAGTGCACTATCATGGCATAGCTGAAAGCTTAGAACAACTAACCAGACTATGTTGGTCCTTTCTCCTAACTGGACAGCAGAGAAAAGACCAGCGCGCGGGGATGTATGGCACACGGCGCCGTAATACGGGAAAAGATAGGACATGTCCTATCTTTTTCCCGGATACGGAGCGGTACGGTGCCGCCCGTGTGCTGTATATACATCGGCCGTATATACGTCCCCCTTGCGGCAGTGTGAATGTAGCCTTACAGAGTACTAGATATCACCCATGCATACACAAGGAACACTACTGGTTTTCGCCACTTGATGGTAGTTTTGCATCACAAGTGGGGCACAGCAATGGCATACAATGGGATGGGATTGAAAGAAATTGGCAATGTAGCTCAGCTGGAGAGATGGACTTTTACTTCAGTATCTGGTGAGTGTGGGCCAGTAAGATTATTATCTGAGTTGCTGGGATCAGTGGGATGGCTGGTCCAATGAGCATCAACAGTAATGGCCTAACTTCAGGACATTACACACATAAAAGTTTTGTTCTGGAACTGAACAAGTACACTAAAATTCTTGCTAAATATACTTAAAATATCCACTACCATATTTGGTCCAGTACAACACACAGGTACAGGGCATGGGATACAGTCAATGGTTTTCCCGTTCTGCCACCTCTTGAGAGGCAAGATTTCTGTTCTACGTCATCCAGTCTGGCCCAGTCTAATGGTAAAAATCTCAGTCCTGAAAATATGCCTGAATCACTCAGCTCCAATTGATGTTGATTAAAGGGGAATTCCCATCATAAATTGTAATATTCCCACCATGTAATTGTATATTGCCATAATCTGCCATAACACTCAGGGCCAGTTGAAAGCACCCCCCCCCCCCTCCAGACCTACATAAATAGGGTTATGTTCCGCAAGTTTGTGGTCAGCACTAGAGATGAGCAAGCACTAAAATGCTCGGGTACTCGTTATTCGAGACGAACTTTTCCCGATGCTCGAGTGCTCGTCTCGAATAACGAGCCCCATTGAAGTCAATGGGAGACTCAAGCATTTTTCAAGGGGACCAAGGCTCTGCACAGGGAAGCTTGGCCAAACACCTGGGAACCTCAGAAAAGGATGGAAACACCATGGAAATGGACAGGAAACAGCAGGGGCCGCATGCATGGATGCCTCTGAGGCTGCTTAATCGCACCATTATGCCAAAATTATGGGCAACAGCATGGCCATGACAGAGTGACCGAATGAGGCTAGATAGCATCTAAAACATCCAATAATTGACCCTAACACTATAGGGGACGGCATGCAGAGGCAGAGGCAGCAGTGGCAGGCTAGAGAGTCTCATGGCGACATACCCGAAATGGACTCAGGTTTCACCAAAGGAGGTGAAATGATTTCCTATGTGAACAAAAGGTTGACGGTATATTTAGTCGATAACACAGCATGGTGGCGACATAGTGACCAAGTTCCATAACGTATCTGGTGAAACACCCGAAAAATGAGCCTGACACAGCTCTTTTGATAAGGGGACAACATGTGGAGGCAGCCATGGAGACGACTTCCATGATTAAGAGCGACAGTATGGGGCATTCATATTGCGCTGCTATGATTGCAACTTCAGGTCTCCAGCATGGCGGCGACAGATGGGCCGAGTTCCACTATGTATCTGGTGAAACACCTGAAAATTCTGCCTGACACAGCTCGTTTGATAAGGGGATGATGTGCTGCATATCCTCTCGTGCTCCAGCGTCTGGGGTATAGAGAGTTGAAATGAGACATTGGTGGACGCTGTGGAGGATCGTGGAGGCAAAATGGACAGGAAACAGCAGGGGCAGCATGCATGGATGCCTCTGAGGCTGCCTAATCTTGGGATGGAGCTGGCGGTCCACTGCCAGGCGAGCTTTCGCCTATCCAAGCCCCTGTCTCTAGGCTACTCCCCAAACAGCACTTCTAAGAACCTTTTGTATAAGATCAAGTGTAGTAGCGTTCTTATAAGTTTGGGATATGGCGGGTGAGGGGAATGTAAACAGATGCGCAAGAAGCGCTGAAATAATATCGGTAAATGCTAAAAGTTTGCCAGTATATTTTGTGGATTACACAGCAGGGTGGCAACAAAGTTAACAAGTTTGATGTGGAATCCATGAAAACAACCCAAAATTCTGCCTGACACAGCTCGTTTGATAAGGAGACCATGTATGGAGGCAGCTATATGGACGACTTTTGGAGGCAGCTATGGCGATGACGTGTGGAGGTAGCAATGGAGACAACGTGTGGAGCCAGCTAAAAAGACGACATGTGGAGGCTGCTATGGAGACAATTTAATTTGGATAGTGCCTGTATGTGGCAGTCCAAAAAAGTTTTCAAACCAGAGGAGCAGGTAGGTGGTCCTCCAGAAAAATTAAATAGATTGAGTGCCTGTATGTGGCACTCCCAAAAATTGCTTAAAACAGAGGACCGGGTAGGTGGCCCTCCAGAAAAATTAAATACATAGAGTACTATAGCTAGAGCCAGTTGGCCCTGGCAAAAAATAGCCAGTTTCCTCTGCTTTAGTGTACAAAGAGGAGGAGAAGGAGGACAATGAGGAGGAGGAGTGCATACATTATTCAGGTTCAGCTTCTTTCACCTGGTGGAGAATGAAAATGCGGAGAAATCCAGGCTTTATTCATCTTGATAAGCGTCAGCCTGTCAGTCGACAGGCGTGTACGCTTATCGGTGATGATGCCACCAGCTGCACTGAAAGCCCGCTCGGACAACACGCTAGCGGCAGGGCAGGCAAGAACCTCCAAGGCGTACAGCGCCAGTTCGTGCCACATGTCCAGCTTTGAAACCCAGTAGTTGTAGGGAGCTGTGTGATCATTTAGGACGATGGTATGGTCAGCTACGTACTCCCTCACCATCTTTCTGTAAAGATCAGCCCTACTCTGCCGAGACTGGGGACAGGTGACAGTGTCTTGCTGGGGTGACATAAAACTGGCAAAGGCCTTGTAAAGCGTACCCCTGCCAGTGCTGGAAAAGCTGCCTGCTCGCCTACTCTCCCTCGCTACTTGTCCCGCAGAAGTACGCCCTCTGCCGCTAGCGCTGTCAGAAGGGAAATACTGTTTCCCTTCTGACAGCAATAAGCTAGAATTTGCGATTATTTCAGGGCCTCTGCGCCACTGGCGGTGCGCAGAGGTCCTGATAAATATGCCCCAATGTTTGTATTTACATGATATTTATATTAAATGTATCTTCATATTGGTCAGAAGGCTAACAATTGCCTGGTAACCTGGAAAGTCCCAGAACAGAGAGTGTATGAAATATTTCTATGTCTGGGCTACTAGGTCTTAGATATTTTAGTATTTTTCACTATTGAGATTATCTTACCCTAGAGATGATTTTGTCTTTTGATAGCTGCTAATGCAGCGGAGCCCACCTGGCTCCATAGAAGATCTTCCCAGAAAAGCGTAGCATTGGTCCACACTGATGTACCTACAAGTTGACGGTGTTCATTATTGCTACAGCCACCCAAATCTACAGCCCTGCTACAGTTTTAAAGATCTCCAGTTCTTCACTTTGTGTGTCTCTGGTTGCTACCATCACAGGCCTCCCACGTAAAATCTGACAGGGAGATAGACACCTACAATTGGTTGCCCCAGTTGTATACCTTCTATACACGCAGCCTCCCCCTCTTCTTGTCTCTGACCTTCTAGTTCAAGCAGGTGTGGATGAGGCCAACTACAAAAACCCAAGCCACTCCGGGTTCAAGTTCCTGCTTCCATATGCTGACGGCCTTGGTAGGGATGTTGTAGGTACACTTTAGGGATTGAGGAGGTTTAAGCAGAGATGTGTTAGGGTAAATCCAAGTGATGCTCCATCACTTACTGTGATAGGAAAAACGCTTTAATGTAACAGTGGAGGTGAGTTACAGGAAAAATCGCCTTAACTGCCGCCTGTGACACCATTAGTAAAAAATACTGTAACTTTGTATGTATAAGTTCCTTTTTCTATACGGCTACTACATCCTAAATGTCTGGGCTCAAAGTGGTTATCCAACTGTTAGAAATATTTAACAGGTGGGCTGGGTTTTTAAAAAAATAAATAAACCTTTACTGACCTCGTCGGGCGCTCCCGATGTCCCACATCTCGATCCGTTGGAGCTGTGCCCCTGTTTGTGCTGTATCAGGCTCTGGTACAGGAGACAGGTGGGTGTGCCAGGCCACCGGGAAGCTCTCAGAGCAGAGCTTCCCTGCCCGAGGCTCCGGGGGACCACGGCACAGAACAGCGGGAGTGCCGCACAAAGTGAGTAATGGAGTTTTTTTTAAATCCCTCCCCAGCTCACCCATTAAATATTTCTTTTTTCCCCTTATTAGGCACAAATTTTAAAAAAGGCGCAATTCGTTGCGCAAATCGCACCATTGCCTTTCCTAAACATGATAAGGACTGGCGAGCTTAATATTGTTCAATTATTTGCACCCACATAGGCGCAATAGTATAATAAATCTGGTGCAAACATCTGTAAAGAGGTGCAATATAATGACAAATAGGCGAATTGAGGCATAACATAACAAAAAAGCGCAAAATAAGCACAAAACAGCCATTACGCAGCAAAAAGCAGCAGAAACACCTACGGAAGGAAAAGATAAATGACCCCCAATATTCTATAAATTGTATATTCAGATACATCCATATACAGACAGTCGGAGACCGTCTGTACATAAATGCATGTATATATACAAAAATCTAGACATGAACATGTCCAGTCCTTGTGAATACATTCCCAAGCGGTGGTGCTACTAAACATAGTCCCAATAGTGGGACAACCCCTTTAGAGGAAACTTACCCAAGAGTCAAGGGAAAAGTCACAGTAAAGCCCCTGCCTGAAAGTTACAGAATCATTTTTGTGATTTTTTACCCTGAGTAAATTGCCTATTATTTTTCAGGTCAATGCATTTGTGTCATTCGTCCTTCCAGTGACCTTGATTGGTGGACTGAACTGCATTACCGTGAGCCATCTCGAGTTGCTCCGTTCCCGTTCCTGTTTGATGCTGCACTCTTCCTGCAAGAGTAACAGAGCTTCCAGAGATGTTCATGAGTCCCAAAGGTCCATCTCTACTTCTGGTCTTGCGAAGATAAGTGTTGGAGGAACAAGTGGGAAGAAGAACCTGACAGTATCCAGTGAACCCAACCGCATCCAGGCTCTCCAGCACAGCATTTATATGCTCAGTTAAGAAATTCACTCCTTTTTTTGTTATGTTGATGTGTAATCTGTATTATCAATGTATAAATTATCAATATGTGAGAAATGTAAAAATCTACATCCTTTATGAAGTTTTCACCCAGTAAATCTCCCATCCATGAAGCAAAACTGTATAATAACTACTTCACATCTGTTTTATAATTAATGGAAAGTGTGTATTCATGCATATAATATATCACCTTTAGTACTTCTTACAAGGGGTGAAATAAGTCCTGAACACAAGTAAATATATTTCTAAAGGTTCTATTGACATGAAATTCTCACCAGATATCAGAAACAGCCCGTCCAATCCAGAAAGGTCAAGTAATACCCATAGATTTCCATAAATTAAGCTATGTGTGATAAGGATAAATGACACTGAAAAAATACTAAACACATGAGGAAAGAGAGATGCAAAAAGCCATGGAAAGTCATGACACACGCTGAAATCTATCAGTAATTAGAAAGCAATCCTGCCATTTAGTAAAAAATAATATCAGCTGATTCAGCTGCTGGCCTATAAATGTCTTTTTACCAAAATGCCTAACAAGAAACATCTCATGAGGGGTAAAACCAGTGAGCTGTCTCTACAAAAGATACTTATAGCATTGGTAGAAGATTACGGAACCAAGGACCAAATATGAAGAGCCACACAAAGACCTGGATCAGTGGGTACAAAAATAATAAGTAACGCTTTGTTACTTGTTAGCATGTTCATCACACAAGACTATATTGCTGAACAAAAACCAAGTTCAATTAGCATTTGCTCTATAGCAGGTAGACACACCTGTAAAATACTGGGAAAATATGGTCAGATACAGAGACCAAAATGTATCTCTAGCAAATGTACAGCAACCTCCCCTCACTAATGAAATATCCAGCAGCCTCCCCACATTTATAACATTTCCAGAAGACTCCCTCACTAAAAGAATATTCAGCAGCCTCCCCAAATTTATGAAATGCCCAGAAGACTCCCTTTAATATTGAAATATGCAGTAGCCTCCTTTTATTCATGAAATCTACAGCAGCCTCCCCTCACTAATGAAATAATTAGAAGCCTCGCCTCATTTATGAAGTGTCCAAAAGACTCCTTTTATTAATGAAATGTGCAACAGTTTCTTCTCACTAATTAAATATTCTGCAGCCTCCCCACACTTATGAAATGCCCAACCGCCTCCCCTCATCATGAAATGTACAGCAGCCTCCCCTTAATGATGAAATATGCAGCAGCCTCCTTGTCTTCAAGCTAGTCACTGTGGGTAGTTTTAAGTTGAGAAGAGGAATCTGAGATTCCTAAAATCTGCATAAAATTGCCTAACAATCCAGAAAGTTTCTTTAGAGATCCCTTGTGACATAGCAGGTTGACTTTAGTAAATAAATGTTTTCTTGTTTTTTTCACCATTTCTTTCATACATCTCCTGTGACCACCCCTAGCCGCCTACATGTTGGGCAATGTCAACATGAAATGTAGTGGTTGCTAGGCAATCTGAGGAATACACCAAGGAAGACTGACAAGAAGAGAAATAAACTTAGATTCTACAAAAAAATATATATCATTCTATTTATAGCCTGTGAAAGTGATGGCTGTTGTCAAGTTAGACTTATATAAAGATATAACTATGCTCCTCTTCGCCTAGGTACAATGACTTAGTTCCCTTCCCTAATCCTAATTAAGAACACCCCGTCCGGGGCAGTTGGATAGTTAGTGCCCACTTGTCCTACCTGGCCTTACCCCTGGACCTCTATTGAGGTCTTGACAAATCCCAAATTATCTTAAACATAAAATCAGTATTATTTATACATTTCTCTTGTCATTATATGACATGTTATTTATTTGCAGTCCCCTCTGAGCTGGTGGGTGGGACCTAGCTGCTGTCACTCACTGCTCTCCCTCCCCTCTCCATAAAGATGTAATTTGACACCTTAGTGAGACGTCCATTTATCTCAGTAGGAAGAAAAACAGATAAGGTGAAAGGATGATAAGGGACAACGTAGATGGGAAGTCCTTCCCGTTTTAGTGGGTTGGATCAATAGACTCAGTTTGCTTAAAATAGCCGGCTCTTCTGGCTCCTGAATGGCTCCCTATGTAATTACGTAGGGGATTGTTTCCATGAGCCAAACCACCCATTCCTACTCAACTTTTAACCAGATTTTTTTTCAGGTTATAAGGGCGTGGTCAATGTGTAAGGGGTGGGGTTACACAATTGGGGGAGTGGTTAAGTGACTCCATTCACCTGAAAGAGCCGACTGGTTCACGAATAACTTATTGCTGCTTATAACAAGTTTTACAAAATGCCTTATAGTCTGGTGCACCGACTACTACTGATTTATTGTTGAAAGTTTGCGCCCATTTAATGCCATCTTCTTAAAGACAACAGTCTGATCTTATGTGTGATTTGTGAAGGTGAAATCATTCAATATTAGCATAACGCTTATAGGAGAATTGTATATGACCGCATGTATATTATTCCTATAATGAGTATATTATATGCAGTGCGAACAGACGCCACATCCGCAGGAGACAACACTGTGACTTAATGCAGAGGTGTGAATAGATGCATGAATGAGGCATAAATGATAGGGCATCTCACGTGTAAAAAATGTACAAAGAGGTTTTTATTCCTAATGCCCAATACAGGCAGTCCCCGGGTTACATACAAGATAGGTTCTGTAGGTTTGTTCTTAAGTTGAGTTTGTATGTAAGTCGGAACCATATACTTTATTATTGTAACCCCAGTCTCTGTGACAACTGGATTTTAAAAATGTTGGATTGTCATAAGAACCAGGATTAACAATATATATTAATTACAGGCACCAAGGATAACTGTTATAGCTGTTTATTGTAACCTAGGGCAAAAGTACAGTAATTTACCAATTACCAGAGGTCCGTTTGTAACTAGGGGTCGTATGTAAGTCAGGTGTTCTTAAGTAGGGGACAGCCTGTATTAGCTTTTAAAAACTAAAAATTGCCAACAGACTTACTTTTCCCAGGTGTAATTGTGGGTTGGGTGTGTCCATAAATGATTGTATATATTTTTGGAGTATATTTTTCAGTAATCTTTTACATTCCGCCTTTTCCCCGCCCTTGTCACACCTATCTTTTAGAAATGGATGAGGACAGTGAAAAAACTCCTTATGAACTTTTTTCTTAATAATAGATTCAAAATCTGAAAATAGATAGATGCAATATTTTTCTAAAAACTTCCAATGTTACTAAATTTGAGCACCTAATGTAGAGCATTCAATAGTTAAAAACTTTGTAGGCAACAAGAAAAATCCACATTTTCAGAGGGGAGGAGACTTAAAGGGGTATTCCGGGAATATAAACGTCTGATACAAAAAGCCATAATGATATAAATAAATGAATGTAACAAAACTCAATGTCATTAGTAACAAAATGGAGCTGAAATAGTTTGATTTTAGGTTGGCCTCTCTAAAGTTATCCCTAAGATGGCCGCTACTGGAAAGTACAAGTCCCATGATCCTTTAGTTCTCAGTAACTTCTCCTACCTCTTATGCTCAACTCCCAGTGATGATTTCACAGGTTTTCTAGCTCTGTTACCATAGTAATGATGTGTAGCTGCCATCACCAAAATACTGGCCATACTGGATGCAGTGCAACCAACCGACTACAGCCAAACATAGTTGTGATCACATGACCTGCCCAGGCAGATGCAAGACATGTGATGTGGACATGTGACCAGTGGCTGTCTTCTATCCTGTGTATGCTCTGCAATGGACCGTGTGGAGGAAATTAACGGACTGACTAAAGGGCCAGTAGCATTTTAATTCTTCATTACATTGTATGTCACCAGCATTTATCTGCTAAGGGGAGCAAAATTTTAAATAACAACTAATTACATATTAGCTTATATTTTAGGACCAATTTGTATATGAATTATGCTGATTACTGGAATACCCATTTAAGTTACTAATCTCTCTGATGATTAAGAGGCGAAGACTAACATTACCCCAGGTCCCAAAGTGTGAGAGGTGGGGACTCACATTACACCGCCCCCCCCCCCCCCCCCCGATGTGTGAGGGGCGGGGACTCACATTACACCAGCCCCCGATGTCTTAGAGGCGGGGACTCACATTACACCAGCCCCCGATGTCTGAGAGGCGAAGACTCACATTACCCCAGGTCCCAAAGTGTGAGAGGTGGGGACTCACATTACACCCGCCCCCCCCGATGTGTGAGGGGCGGGGACTCACATTACACCAGCCCCCGATGTGTGAGAGACGGGGATCCACATTACCCCAGCCCCCGATGTGTGAGGGGCGGGGACTCACATTACACCAGCCCCCAATGTCTGAGAGGCGGGGACTCACATTACACCAGCCCCCGATGTGTGAGAGGCAGGGACTCACATTACACCAGCCCCCGATGTGTGAGAGACGGGGACCCACATTACCCCAGCCCCCGATGTGTGAGGGGCGGGGACTCACATTACACCCACCCCCCCCGATGTGTGAGAGGCAGGGACTCACATTACACCAGCCCCCGATGTGTGAGAGGCAGGGACTCACATTACACCAGCCCCCGATGTCTGAGAGGCGGGGACTCACATTACACCAGCCCCCGATGTGTGAGAGGCAGGGACTCACATTACACCAGCCCCCGATGTGTGAGAGACGGGGATCCACATTACCCCAGCCCCCGATGTGTGAGGGGCGGGGACTCACATTACACCAGCCCCCAATGTCTGAGAGGCGGGGACTCACATTACACCAGCCCCCGATGTGTGAGAGGCAGGGACTCACATTACACCAGCCCCCGATGTGTGAGAGACGGGGACCCACATTACCCCAGCCCCCGATGTGTGAGGGGCGGGGACTCACATTACACCCACCCCCCCCGATGTGTGAGAGGCAGGGACTCACATTACACCAGCCCCCGATGTGTGAGGGGCGGGGACTCACATTACACCAGCCCCCAATGTCTGAGAGGTGGGGACTCACATTACACCAGCCCCCGATGTGTGAGAGGCAGGGACTCACATTACACCAGCCCCCGATGTGTGAGAGACGGGGACCCACATTACCCCAGCCCCCGATGTGTGAGGGGCGGGGACTCACATTACCCCAGCCCCCGATGTGTGAGGGGCGGGGACTCACATTACACCAGCCCCCAATGTCTGAGAGGCGGGGACTCACACTACCCCAGCCCCCAATGTGTGAGAGGCGGAGACTCACATTACACCAGCCCCCGATGTGTGAGAGGCAGGGACTCACATTACACCCACCCCCAATATGTGAGAGGCGGGGACTCACATTACACCAGCCCCCGATGTTTGAGAGGCGGAGACTCACATTACACCAGCCCCCGATGTGTGAGAGGTGGGGACTTACATTACACCAGCCCCCGATGTTTGAGAGGTGGGGACTTACATTACACCAGCCCCCAATGTGTGAGAGGCGGGGACTCACATTACACCAGCCCCCGATGTGTGAGAGGAGGGGACTCACATTACACCAGCCCCCGATGTGTGAGGGGCGGGGACTCACATTACACCAGCCCCCAAAGTGTGAGAGGCAGGGACTCACATTACACCCACCCCCAATGTGTGAGAGGCGGGGACTCACTTTACACCAGCCCCCGATGTGTGAGAGGCGGAGACTCACATTACACCAGCCCCCGATGTGTGAGAGGTGGGGACTTACATTACACCAACCCAGGGTCGGACTGGGGTGCCTGGGGCCCACCAGAGGAATTGATTCTGGGGGCCCACCATACCGCTGCCTAGAAATATTCCAGGACTTCACAGCGGCTGCATCGTGCTTAGCACTACCTTACCAATAAGAATAACGAACTAGGTACTGACATTATAGAAATAGTCTACATAGTTAACAATTACAGTTACCAGACTCAGAAGTGGGATTCTTCTCCTTTGGGTACTGAACTGCAGGACGACTTCTCCCTTTTTTTTCTTAACAATAGAGAATTTTCCACCAGATACCTTCATCTGTGTGTGGCACATCTCCACACTGTGGAACTAAAAGTATCACCGTCACTACAGCATAATGTCAACAATGTCCTACTCTGTGCTCCTAAATAATAATTACCACTCAGAACACAACTGACCCCACTGTGCTCCCCAAAAATATCAAATATACCCCCATAACACAAACCATACTGCCCCCTCTCCATAAATCAAATATTACAATGCGCTCCTCAGTATATTACAATACACACCCCTAAGTAAATAATATGATACACCTAATAAATTAAATTGGACATAATTCCCTTTAATTACATAATATATCATTTCCAAATAATCATTTCATCTATACAGTCTTACGGTGCTCCTACTTAGTATGTTTTAAATAATGCTCTCCTTAGTTATTCTTCTTCTGTTTAGTGCTCCTCTTAGCACATATTTTATATAAAAGTCCTAATAAATACTCCTATCCTGTATATATGGGCATAGCACAGTATTACTACTCCTATCCTGTATATATGGGCACAGCACAGTACTACTACTCCTATCCTGTATATATGGGCACAGCACAGTACTACTACTCCTATCCTGTATATATGGGCACAGCACAGTACTACTACTCCTATCCTGTATGTATGGGCACAGCACAGTACTACTACTCCTATCCTGTGTATATGGGCACAGCACAGTACTACTGCTCCTATCCTGTATATATGGGCACAGCACAGTACTACTACTCCTATCCTGTATATATGGGTACAGCACAGTACTACTACTCCTATCCTGTATATATGGGCACAGCACAGTACTACTACTCCTATCCTGTATATATGGGCACATCACAGTATTACTACTCCTATCCTGTATATATGGGCACAGCACAGTACTACTACTCCTATCCTGTATATATGAGCACAGCACAGTACTACTACTCCTATCCTGTATATATGAGCACAGTACAGTACTACTACTCCTATCCTGTATATATAGGCACAGCACAGTACTACTACTCCTATCCTGTATATATGGACACAGCACAGTACAACTACTCCTATCCTGTATATATGGGCACATCACAGTACAACTACTCCTATCCTGTATATATGAGCACATCACAGTATTACTGCTCCTATCCTGTATATATGGGCACAGCACAGTACTACTACTCCTATCCTGTATATATGGGTATAGCACAGTACTACTACTCCTATCCTGTATATATAGGTACAGCACAGTACTACTACTCCTATCCTGTATATATGGGTACAGCACAGTACTACTACTCCTATCCTGTATATATGGGTACAGCACAGTACTACTACTCCTATCCTGTATATATGGGCACAGCACAGTACTACTACTCCTATCCTGTATATATGGGCACAGCACAGTACTACTACTCCTATCCTGTATATATGGGTACAGCAAAGTACTACTACTCCTATCCTGTATATATAGGTACAGCACAGTACTACTTCTCCTATCCTGTATATATGGGTACAGCACAGTACTACTACTCCTATCCTGTATATATGGGTACAGCACAATACTACTACTCCTATCCTGTATATATGGACACAGCACAGTACTACTACTCCTATCCTGTATATATGAGCACAGCACAGTACTACTACTCCTATCCTGTATATATGGGTACAGCACAGTACTACTACTCCTATCCTGTATATATGGGCACAGCACAGTACTACTACTCCTATCCTGTATATATGGGCACAGCACAGTACTACTACTCCTATCCTGTATATATGGACACAGCACAGTACTACTACTCCTCTCCTGTATATATGAGCACAGCACAGTACTACTACTCATGTATTGTATATATGGACACAGCACAGTACTACTACTCCTATCCTGTATATATGGAGACAGCACAGTACTACTACTCCTAGCCTGTATATATGGACACAGCACAGTACTACTACTCCTATCCTTTATATATGGGCACAGCACAGTACTACTACTCCTAGCCAGTATATATGGACACAACACAGTACTACTACTCCTAGCCTGTATATATGGGCACAGCACAGTACTACTACTCCTAGCCAGTATATATGGACACAGCACAGTACTACTACTCCTAGCCTGTATATATGGACACAGCATAGTACTACTACTCCTATCCTGTATATGTATATGTGCAATATTTCCTGCCCCCCCCCTTATTACATATTGTGCCCCCTTTCTATACTGTATATTTTCCCTAGTTACCCCTGTATACAGTCTTCCAGTGACCCCTTGGATTCCCTTATTATAAGTTTTCCCTTACCACTGTGACCCCCTATGATATATTAAATCTAGAAGAGGAAAAATAATAAAATTCACTTACCTGTTGCAGAGCTCACGCGTCCACGTCGGCCGGTGACAGAAGAACTCTGAAGAACAAGGCGCACAGCAGCGCGGCAGCGTGAGTGCATCATCACGCTGCCGCGCATCAGGGGTCACAGTGCGACGCGTGCCGAGGCGAAAACGGCCGCGTCTCACATTCACTGCAACGGCCGCTTAATACATCAAAGATGGTACTCGAGTGGCCGCATACGGCCGCATCGAGTACCAGAGCTATCACACACCGGCAGGGGCCTCCATCCCAATCTGAGGGGAGATATCGGGGGTCCACCGTGGGCCAGTGCAGCCTTGCTGCCGTAGTGGAGGTATCGGGGGCCCACCGGAGGATTCTCCGGTCCTCCGGTGGGCCAGTCCGACACTGCACCAGCCCCCGATGTTTGAGAGGTGGGGACTTACATTACACCAGACCCCAATGTGTGAGAGGCGGGGACTCACATTACACCCACCCCCAATGTGTGAAAGGCGGGGACTCACATTACCCCAGCCCCCGATGTGTGAGAGGCGGGGACTCACATTACACCAGCCCCCGATGTTTGAGAGGTGGGGACTTACATTACACCAGCCCCCAAAGTGTGAGAGGCGGGGACTCACATTACACCAGCCCCCGATGTGTGAGAGGCGGGGACTCACATTACACCAGCCCCCGATGTTTGAGAGGTGGGGACTTACATTACACCAGCCCCCAAAGTGTGAGAGGCGGGGACTCACATTACACCAGCCCCCGATGTGTGAGAGGCGGGGACTCACATTACACCAGCCCCCGATGTTTGAGAGGTGGGGACTTACATTACACCAGCCCCCAAAGTGTGAGAGGCGGGGACTCACATTACACCAGCCCCCGATGTTTGAGAGGTGGGGACTTACATTACACCAGCCCCCAAAGAAAACAGTAAAACTACTACTTCCATGTTGTTGTTCCTGGGTTACGCTGAATGTAGTTTCTACATAAAAAATGTGATTCTTCCCAACTTCAGTATCATTGAATTTTCCCCAAAATTAGCTAAATATAAAGATCAAATTTATTGTCGCACAGGACTATTTCCACCACTTCATTATTCTGGTGTAAACATAGACCTGCTCCTAGTGCAGCACCGTGCAAAGCCACATTCATGATTGAAAAGCATAGTCACTCCAGTCCCCTGCTGGTCTTTGTGCTGGGACTTTTTATGGATTTTGCGACATTTTGAAAACAAAAATCCCAGACAGCAAGTAGGGCACAAAAACATTTATTAAATAGTCAAACCCACTTTAAGGAATCTGAGGGGCAGCGGAGCGACGTAGAACTGTCCCAATGAGCCGCCCAATGATAAATAACCCCCCCCCCCATGTTTCCAGGTGCTATGAACTGAAGATAGGGGCATCAGAAGTGAAATTTCTCTTCCATCCTCTAAAAGTGACTCATCTCAGCTATTCAACAAAATGGGGGTCATTTACTATTGCTTTTTTTCGTCAGGTTTCCTGATTTTTTTTCGATTTGCGCCGAATTGCCCCGGGTTTTTGGCGCAAGCGATCGGATTGTGGTGCTTTGGCGCCAGCATGCATGCAACGGAAATCGGGGGCCGTGGTCGTCGGAAATCCCGATGGATTCGGAAAAATTGTGGTATTTAAAAAACAAAAGGGTCGCTTGACACTCACTTACCTGCCCCAAGAAATAGAAGGTGAACTGTGGTGAACTCCAGCGGACCTCGGCGCAGCAGCGACACCTAGTGGATATCGGCGCACGGACCTTAGTGAATCCCGGACGGACCCGAATCACCGTTGGATCGCGACTCGACCGGGTAAGTAAATCTGCCCCAATATGTTTTATTGGTATACAGGTGATATGTACCATAGAAGGGAAAATTCTAGAAGGACATTTCATACTCTACCTGAGAAAGTTGGGGGTACAATCTGGTTATAGGTTACTGTTAAAGACAATCTATTATCAAAATCTATCATGATAATCCAGGGACACTTACTGATAGATCCAGGCACCGTGACTGTGGTAATCCTCTTATATGTCTTATCCATGGCCTCCTTCCTTCTAAAATTAACTTTTAAAATTATGCTAATGAGCCCCCCTGTGCTGTAGCTTCACAGTAGTGTAGATTTGTACCGTGTTAGCGACGGAGAGCATAAGAAGATAACTGAGTATATTTGATGGTGAGCTAGTTCTCTTCGTCAGACATGATGTTCTGTAGCTTCACAGGCTGTTATACTGTGCAGAAGCACAGAAGCTCCCTCTGTGTACTGAAACTTCCCCTGCTGCACTGAGATGTAATCAGGCAGAGGAAGGGGAAATTGCTTAGGGTGCAGGGGGAGGGAGAGACAGCTGCAGCAAGGTGGGACTCTGGCCCATTACAATAATTATAAAAGTTGATTTTAGAAGGAAGGAGGTCATGGATAACAAATACTGTTACCAGTCACGGTGCCTGGATCTATGAGTGTCCTTGGTTTATCATGATGGATTTTGATAGTAGATTTCCTTTAAAGACCCAACAATATTAAAAATGTTTTGTGTTACCAGAACTATTGTCAATTATCCTCCCTACGTAAAATGGAAGTGACGCTCCTCAAGGTCACTACAAGGATACAGAGCGGTCGCTTTCATCTGTGATATTGAATTCCCAGTTGATCGATGATGTTTTTGTTCATCAGATTCCTGACAATCGTTCCAGCAGAGATCAATAGACTATATTACAAACCGTATCCATTGTCTCCAACATTCCCCGATACTATAGACTTTGTGCATTGGAGGACAGACCGGCTCTCAGCTCTTAACCTTCACTGGAAAAAGTTTGCCTGGAATTATTTTGGTTGTCATGGGCAACACCATTGTCTTGCTTATCTTTTATAGATGACGTCAAATACATTGTATTCCTGAGTTTAAAAAAAAAGAAGCATGAAAAGCTTTACGAGAAATCCAGTGTCTCATACAGGGGGAGAGAAGGATCAGAAGCCGTAGACTAGATATACCATAGATATGAAACATGTGGTAATGATAATACAGTCCTTGGATCAGCCGGGCCAAATAATAATATACCGTATATATTTGAGTATAAGCCGACCCGAGTATAAGCCGAGATCCCTAATTTTACCACAAAAAAAAAAATGGGAAAACCTTGACTCGAGTATAAACCGAGGGTGGGAAATGCATGGTCACAGCCCCCCAGTAGTAATAACCAGCAAGCCCCCAGTAGTATATAGCCAGCAGCTCCCCAGTAGTATATAGCCAGCAGCCCCCTGTAGTGTATAGCCGCCAGCCCCCAGTAGTATATAGCCAGCCAGCCCCTGCCCCAGTATAGTCTACCAGCCCCTGCCACATTATTTAGCCTGCCAGCCCCTGCCCCAATATATAGCCTGCCAGCCCCTGCCCCAATATATACCCTGCCAGCCCCCTGCACCAATATATAGCCTGCCAGCCCCTGCCCCAATATATACCCTGCCAGCCCCCTGCCCCAATATATAGCCTGCCAGCCCCTGCCCCAATATATACCCTGCCAGCCCCCTGCCCCAATATATAGCCTGCCAGCCCCCTGCCCCAATATATACCCTGCCAGCCCCCTGCACCAATATATAGCCTGCCAGCCCCTGCCCCAATATATACCCTGCCAGCCCCCTGCCCCAATATATAGCCTGCCAGCCCCTGCCCCAATATATACCCTGCCAGCCCCCTGCCCCAATATATAGCCTGCCAGCCCCTGCCCCAATATATAGCCTGCCAGCCCCCTGCCCCAATATATAGCCTGCCAGCCTCTGCCCGAGTATGTAGCCTGCAACCCCTTT
Source organism: Engystomops pustulosus (assembly GCF_040894005.1). NCBI lineage: Eukaryota > Metazoa > Chordata > Amphibia > Anura > Leptodactylidae > Engystomops > Engystomops pustulosus. Next base: position 200,363,216 of record NC_092413.1, on the reverse strand, counting down.
GCCCCGTTATGGAGCCGGACCCCCGCGCCATTATGAATGGACCCCCGGACAGTTGATTAAAAAAAATAAAAAATCTAAACTCACCTTTCCGGCGCCCCGCAGGTCTTCTTTGCGATCCATCGGTCAGCAGCAGGTATGTGCAGTGCACAGCTCTGACATCAGCCGCTGACATCACAGTGTGTTCCGGCTGCCGGCACTCACAATACTAACACGAGGGCCGCGAGGGCCACCAGAAAGGCGAGTTTAGATTTTTTTTTTTTGGTTGTTTTTTTTTTACAGTGAAGATGATTACATTCCTTGTGTTTTACAATGGGAATGTGACTACTGTGAAGACTCCATGACCTGTGCATTCAATCACTGTCCTATATGTTGGCCTGGCAGGAGAGATGGCAGCCAGGGGCGTAACTTGAGGGGGTACAGAGGTTGCAGTCGCACCCGGGCCCAAGAGCTTTAGGGGGCCCTTATGGTGTCACTTTCCTATATGAGAAGACTATTACTATAAACCATACATTATAGTCGGGGGCCTGGCACAGACTTTGCACTGGGGCCCATCAGCTTCTAGTTACGCCACTGATGGCAGCACTAGACCAGGAGCTGTGGGGGAGATTAGTATTGGTTCTTTTTTTAGTACCCGATGCTGAGCCATTTTAGACATACTTTTTTGCCAGGCCGCCCCTTTAAATGAAAAAAGATAATCGTTCTTGAATGGACCTTGGAGCTGGTTCTTTATACGGTACTGATGCAAACGGCACCGCAATAGAGAACATTGCCGAAATCTGGATAATAATTTTCTCCATGTTAAAGACCAATTTCTGGACGGGAGCACCACAGGGGTCACAGGTCATCTGTTATACCTGTAGCTAATAACTTATCTGAATTGTGATAGTCCGGTCCAGATAAAGTTTTCTCTTGTACTTGGGGGGGTTCGTCAGAGCTTCTACGCCAGTTTTCTGTCTTGAAATAATCCCAATTCAGTGCGCACCAAAAGGAATTGTGATTATTTTTCCCCTAACGCCACCTCAACCCTAACCCTAACGTCACTTGTAATGCTTGTAATGAGCAGAGAAAGCTGACAACACTGCCGTAAAGTTCACATGTTTATCTGGTATCAGGTTTATTAACAGAACAGGTTTTTCCCCCTGTGAATCATTGTTTTTTTTATATATGTATCTACACACCTATATCCATAGAGATACAGGCAGTCCCCAGGTTACATACAAGATAGGGTCTGTAGGTTTGTTCTTAAGTTGAATTTCTATGTAAGTCGGAACTGTATATTTTATAATTGTAGCTCCTGACAAATTTTTTTTTTTGGTCTGTGTGACAATTGGATTTGAAAAATGTTGGGTTGTCATAAGAACCGGGATTAACAATAAATATTAACCTCCGATCCCTTTAATAACTGTTACAGCTGTTTATTGTAGCTTTGGACTAAAGTACCGGTGTTCCCTACTTAAGAACACTCAACTTACAGACGACCCCTTGTTACAAACGGACCTCTGGATATTGGTAATTTATTGTACTTTATTCCTAGGCTACAATGATCAGCTGTAACAGTTATCACAGGTGTCTGTAATGAAGCTTTAGTGTTAATCCTGATTCTTATGACAACCCAACATTTTTATAATCCAATTGTCACAAAGACCAAAAAAGTTCTGTCTGGGATTACAATGATAAAATATACAGTTCCGACTTACAAATTCAACTTAAGAACAAACCTACAGACCCTATCTTGTATGTAACCCGGGGACTACCTGTACAGTAAATTACCAATATCTAGAGGTCCGTTTGTAACTAGGGGTCATCTGTAAGTCGGGTGTTCTTTATTATACATTCGACTTTTTTATAGCAATTAACCCAAATCTTCTTTAATCTGGTAGCAGATGTACACGGCTGACTAACGAGTGTTGGGAAGGTGAGAAACTATAACAGATCTATACTAATAAGACATATGGTGAATGTTTATTTTTTTTATACAGGGCACTAAATAACCAACCACTAGAGGGAGCCTGGGAGCTTACTGATATACATAGGGGCAGATTTATCAAGTGTCTGTAAGCCAGAATATTTCTAGTTGCCCATGGCAACCAATCACAGCTTCCCTTCAAAATATTCATGAGCACTGGTAAAATGAAAGCTGAGCTGTGATTGGTTGCCGTGGGCAACTAGAAATATTCTGACTTTTAGACACTTAATAAATCTGCCCCATAGAGTTCAATAGTAAGGCTAGAAGTGTAGACATATTGGGGGTCATTTACTAAGGGCCCGATTCGCATTTTCCCGATGTGTTACCCGAATATTTCCGATTTGCGCCGATTTTCCCTGTATTGCCCCAGGATTTTGGCGCACGCGATTGGATTGTGGCGCATCGGCGCCGGCATGCACGCGACGGAAATCGGGGGGCGTGGCCGAGCGAAAATCTGACGGATTCTGAAAAACCGGCGCATTTAAAACAATAAAAGTGTCTCTTGGGACGCGCTTACCTTCACTTGGTCCAGCTCGGTGAACTTGAGTGCGTTCAGATGCTTTTCAGCGCAGCAGCGCCACCTGAAGGACGGCGGAGGAACTACCTTGATGAATCCCGGCCGGACCTGAACCCACCGCAGAGAACGCGCCGCTGGATCGCGAACGGACCGGGTAAGTAAATCTGCCCCAATGTTTTCTCTTAATTTCATATCTATAAATTCTCTGGGGGCGTTTATCATGCGTTGGCGCATTATAATGATATACCGGCAGGTCCCGCCGAATATACTAAGAGGCTTCCTGTGGTAAAACACGCATGACTGTGCAACTGGATAATGCAATGCCAGGTCCTGCCTAGTGTAGTATCGCACTATAACCTGCACCAGGAACTGGCAGGACCCACTCCACGTCCCTTCCTGCGGCATGGAGAAGGCGTAAAGCGGAGGGAAATGTCAATTCCTGGCCATGAAAGGGGAAATGCGCCTATTTCAAGGCTTGTAAGTCAGTACAAACCTTGATAAACCCCCCAGCCTCCTTATCCAGAGTCAATGGACCTTGATTGGTTAAGAAATTAACCCCTTACAATCTAGGACGAAAATGTTTGTCCAAGTTGCCAGCTAATTAGCGCTCCCTGGACGTACATTTTCGTCCTCAACTGTCTTAATTTCCTGCTAGATTCCACTCAAAAGCGTATGAATTATAACTGACATAGAGGTGATTGGTCAAATATAGGGCCCCAAATCTGTGTGTAATAGTAGGTAATTATATAGTATTAGATTCTGGTAGCCTGCACAGTTTTGGTTGCTAAAGTTTGCAGTGAGTGTAAAGATAAGTAAGTATAGACATAGATGTGATTGGCCACAGATCGAGTCCAAAATCTGTGTGGATGGAAGATAAGCTCTGTCCAGACAATGATGAAGTATGGGATGCTGAAAGATGTGAACTCAGAATCCTGAATGCTAAGGAAAGCATTGGGTTCAAGGGAGTAACTACAGGGTTAGCAGCCATAGCAGCTGCTATGGGGCCTACAGTGTAAGGGGGCCCCAGCATCTGGTTTATTGGGTGTGTATATGCTGTATGTGTGTACAAATGTGATGTGCATTTGCTCTATATATTTGTGTATATGCTGTATGTTTTGTGTATATGATGAATGGGTGCATATGGTACTGTATGTATGTGTGTATATTCTGTCGGTATGTATATAAAGTGGAACATTGATCATAATTTTTTTGACTGTTTTTGCAGTTTTATTGTGCAATTTTTTGGCACATTTATTAAATTTGTCTTTAATTTGACTTTTTTGGGTACAAGCAAAAGTCCGACACTTAGTAGTTTTAAGTGTCTGCACCTTATCTGACTTAGTGAGTGGCTGTTATACAGATGTTTGCACGGCATCCATCACTATTTTGCGCCTAAAACATTGTAGGGCAGCACGGTGGCTGAGTGGTTAGCACTACAACCTTGCAGCGCTGGGGTCCTGGGTTCATGTCCCATTCAGGTCAACAACTGCAAAAGAATTTGTATGTTCTCTCCGTGTTTGTGTGGGTTTTCTCTGGGTTCTCCGGTTTCCTCCCACACTCCAAAACATACTGGTCGGTTGATTAGATTGTGAGCCCCTTTGGGGCAAACTCTGTGTGCTCTATATGAATACAAGAATTATTATAATATAGCAGAAATCTCCACTCTGAGCAGCTGCACTTGAAGAAAACTTCCCTATTCATTGCTGGAAACAAAGGTTTTTGCTTCCCAAATGAAAAATGATCTCTATGCAACATGAAAAATCCTTCTGCGCCGTTTTAAAATGTAAAATTTCTCAAGTAGCGACTTCAGCATTTTCTATAGGATGATATTTATGAATGGGAATATTGTCTTATTGTAGGATCTGAGAATGTTATCAGACTCCATTTCCTGTACATTATAATAAAAAAGGCAAAGACTCATTTAAGAAAGAATTTTTTAGTAACTTTCAGTCTCTGCAGTTCTATCACAATGTGGTCCGGACATTGTACAAGAAGTCACTGAAGTGAAGCCCTGAACGTTCTGTCACCTTTTTTCAATCTCATTTCATTATCGGTCACAAATGAGATTGACTTTGTAGGGAAATAATTTGAGACAAATTAGGCACAAATGAATCGGCCGTGCGACAATTCAAAATGCATTTAATAAGGCAAAACACCAACTAATATAAATTACAAGCCAAAAAACGGAACAAACCAGGCGAAAAATAGGCAGACTTGAGACGCAGTATGAATAATGTCCCCTATGGTGTGTACAGACAGTCTCCTACTTAAGGACACCTGACTTACAGACGACCCCTAGTTACAGACAGACCCTTCTGCCCACTGTTATCTCTGGTGAGGCTCTCTAGATGTTACTATAGTCCCAGACTGCAATGATCAGCTGTAAGGTGTCTGTAATGAAGCTTTATTGATAATCCTTGTTACCATTACAGCAAAAATCTTCAAACTCCAATTGTCACTGGGACAAAAAAAAATGTGTCTAGAACTTCAATTATAAAATATACAGTTTTGACTTACATACAAATTCAACTTAAGAACAAACCTCCGGATCCTATCTTGTACGTAACCTGGGGACTGCCTGTATTTGAATATTTCCTTAAGGGGGTCCCATTCAGTCTGCTATGGGGCCCGGCATCTCCTTACGCCCCTGATTGGCTGTAAAGATAAGTAAAGCCGTGTATTTCAGATATATTGCTATGTAGATTATATAGCTGCTCTGCCATCATATAGGATATAGGAAATTCTCCAGTTCACAAAAGCAATTTTCTCCCTCACCTTTGAAATTTAAGGGGATCATTACCTGATGTATTGAAAATTGCGTCTTCCGCTCTCCATTACTGATAATACCTGCCCCAGTCATAAATCATGTATGTGGGGTAACTCCATGTCACTGGAGATCTATTAACATGAAATAGCCGGGTCACACAAGACGTTCCCATCCATCACCCCCCCCCCCCTCCCACCATGTGTGTATTATTTTCGGATGATGGCTTCACCACAATCCAATCTGACGGAAAATAATTTCCTTCTTCAGTTCTGGATCTCGTTTTCCTGACTTCTCGGTGGTCCCCATGTTATAGCATTCACCAGATCTGCCTGACTGGAATCTACATTTACTTATGTGTCTGAGGGAACCCGTAACCACTAAAAAGTGAAGTTACTGAATAATAGACTAGAGAGAGAATGTGTAAAAGTCTCTGATAGAAGAGAGGGAATGTGTAAAAGTCTCTGATAGAAGGGAGGGAATGTGTAAGAGTCTCTGATAGAAGGGAGGGAATGTGTAAGAGTCTCTGATAGAAGAGAGGGAATGTGTAAGAGTCTCTGATAGAAGAGAATAATAGGAGAGGGAATGTGTAAGAGTCTCTGGTAGAAGAGAATAATAGGAGAGGGAATGTGTAAGAGTCTCTGGTAGAAGAGAATAATAGGAGAGGGAATGTGTAAGTCTCTGATAGAAGAGAATAATAGGAGAGGGAATGTGTAAGTCTCTGATAGAAGAGAATAATAGGAGAGGGAATGTGTAAGAGTCTCTGGTAGAAGAGAATAATAGGAGAGGGAATGTGTAAGTCTCTGATAGAAGAGAATAATAGGAGAGGGAATGTGTAAGTCTCTGATAGAAGAGAATAATAGGAGAGGGAATGTGTAAGAGTCTCTGGTAGAAGAGAATAATAGGAGAGGGAATGTGTAAGTCTCTGATAGAAGAGAATAATAGGAGAGGGAATGTGTAAGTCTCTGATAGAAGAGAATAATAGGAGAGGGAATGTGTAAGTCTCTGGTAGAAGAGAATAATAGGAGAGGGAATGTGTAAGTCTCTGATAGAAGAGAATAATAGGAGAGGGAATGTGTAAGTCTCTGATAGAAGAGAATAATAGGAGAGGGAATGTGTAAGAGTCTCTGATAGAAGAGAATAATAGGAGAGGGAATGTGTAAGAGTCTCTGATAGAAGAGAATAATAGGAGAGGGAATGTGTAAGTCTCTGATAGAAGAGAATAATAGGAGAGGGAATGTGTAAGAGTCTCTGGTAGAAGAGAATAATAGGAGAGGGAACGTGTGCTTTGGCAGCAGAAGGAGCAGCGTAACCGGGAACGATTGCTAGATGGTATTTATTACCAGGGGTTCAGTGATTCTTCCTTTAAAGGGGAGCTCTACCTCTGGAGAATACTGATTGGCAGGTCCGTAGATAAAATAGGGAGTTATTAACTTTACTTATTTGTTATATTTGAAGACATCTGAAGAGACTGGACACTAAAATCCCTTCCCCCTTAAAGAGAACCCGTCAGGCAAAATAACCCTCCTAAACTAAATCTATTTTCATAAACTGCCATTAGAGAGCATTGCCTCTATCCCTTCATTGTCCCTCTACATGCCTGTAAACCTAAGCAATGAGGTCCTAAAGCTGTATGCAAATGACCTGTGAAATGTCCAATGAAGCATTAGCATATTCAAGCTGTCCAGCTTATTCATGAGTGGGAGGCACAGCCACACCCCCAGTGCTTGACTGACAGCCTGTATAATGGTGTGAGGCTGTATAATGATGTGCTTCCTGGTGCTGGTGGCCACGCCCCCTGCAGCCTGTGTGTATGAGATACTCCTATACACATGACTGACAGCCTGTATAATGATGTGAGGCCGTATAATGCTGTGCTTCCTGGTGCTGGCGCCCCCTGCAGCCTGTGTGTGCATGTGTGTGTGTATAGGAGAGATACAGCAGCTCCAGGCAGCCATGTTTTAGCAGAACATGTCAGATTCATGTGTAGCTGATGTCTGTGTCTCTCACCTGTATATTAGGAGGATGCAGCATGTCAGCAGCACACACACTCACACACTAGCCATGCTTTACTATACATTACACACAGACATGAGCAGGGGGAGGAGAGGGGAGGGGTAACAGGGGTGACATCACTGCCTCTGACCATGTGACCAGCCTCATTTACATAATATAGAATAGATGATTTTATAATGATTAATGTATGAAATAACTAGATAAAGGCTGGGATGGATCCTTGTGAGCTGCTCCAACAGGTAGAGGTGACAGGACAAGTGGCAGAGACCTGATGACAGGTGTCCTTTAAGTTAAAGGTTTTGTGCAAAATGCTGTTATGTTTTTTTTAAAGGAAACCTACTAAACCAGTCCTTGGGCTGTGTCTCGTATTCACAATTTACTTAAAGAGAACCCATCAGGCAAATAACCCCCTTAAACTAAATATATTTTCATAAACTGCCATTAGAGAGCATTGCCTCTATCCCCTCATTGCCCCTCTACATGCCTCTAAACCTAAGCAATGAGGTCCTAAAGCTGTATGCAAATGACCTGTGAAATGTCTACTGAGTCATTATCATATTCAGCAGTCCAGCATATTCATGAGTGGGAGGCACAGCCACACCCCCGATGCTTGACTGCCAGCCTGTATAATGGTGAGGTATAATGCCCCCTGCAGCCTGTGTGTATGAGATACTCCTATACACATGACTGACAGCCTGTATAATGGTGTGAGGTATAATGGTGTAACGGTTCCTCCATGTGCTTCCTGGTGCTGGCGCCCCCTGCAGCCAGCACCAGGCAGCCATGTTATAGCAGAACATGTCAGGTACTTGTGCACCTGATGTCTATGTCACACACATGTGTATTAGGGGGACAGAGCATGTCAGCATGTAAAGCACAGACACTAGCAATGCTTTACTATACATTACACACAGACATGAGCAGGGGGAGGAGAGGGGAGGGGTAACAGGGGTGACATCACTGCCTCTGACCAGGTGACCAGCCTCATTTACATAATAATGAAAAGATGATTTTACAATGATTCATGTAGGTTGTGATGGATCCTTGTGAGCTGCTCCAACAAGTAGAGGTGACAGGACTAGTCACAGAGACCTGATGACAGGTGTCCTTTAAATAGCCCTAGTAACTAACTGACACCCTGTTTATAGCTAGAAATTTTTTTCCCATACATCCCCATTAATCAACTTTATGTTATATTATCTGGCATCGAAGGGGGTGTGTCCTGCTCAGCTGGCCACTCCCATCTACTCCTTCTCATTTCCTGTGCCCCTTCTCAGCATGTCATGTGACCATGGTGATGTCATATAAGGTCTACCATGTATGTATCTGATCACATGAAATCACAGCAGCTGTCAGGTTGCTGTCATTTCATGTGATCAGATGTATACATGAGGTAGACGTAGCAAATGTAACAGGACCTTAGCTGACATCATCCTGGTCACATGACATGAAGTGCCCAATGATGTAACAGAACTCTCTCTCTCTCTCAATGTCCCATACTGCAGCATGCCCTATCACTGAGAAATGTCAATCAGGAACAAGGAGGCTGAGCAATGTAAAATTTACTATGCAGGACCCACTCACATCAGACGAGTTGCATAAAAAATTTACAAACTGTTTTTTTTAGAGCTCTCTTAGAGCAGAACTGTTCTAGTTGCGCTTGGAAACCAATCAGAGCTCGGCTTTGATTTTGCCGCAGCTGTTATAAAATTATGATTGGTTTCCATGGGCAACTAAAACAGTTTTACCTCTGAAACTTGATGATAAATCTCCACCATTGTTTGGGTTACCGTATTGTTAATGAAAAAAATTGTAGGACATAAACAACATGAGATCTAGGGGGCTAGAAGGGGTTATAAACCAATTGGAGCTGATTCAACTCGACCCCGAACAAAACTTTTGAAAAATTTGGTGAAGCGTCAGCTAATTAAATCTTGAATGATTCACTCATCTATAAAGGGAGTCTATCATGGCTACACATGGACAATACATGGACCACCTAATGGAACATTGGATAAGTATTCAATAGTAATTCATTCAGTTAATAAAGTTTTAGATTTTCTTTATAAGCTTTTTGAATGTTCTTAAAAGATAAAGCTATGCTATAAACAGTGTTGTAACTACAGAGGTCACAGTGGTTGCAGTTGACACTGGGCTCATATATCAGGGGACCCACAAGCCAAGAAAGGGACCCACTTCGATCTCTTTTGGCATATTGCAAATTAAACATTGTAAATTCTTCAAACTTACTCTGAGCACGGATATTTATAATGAAAGCTGCCAGAAGTTTCATGCTCTCTTATTTGGAGATCTTATAACATTTAATGCTTTTTTATAGGTTGTAAGGCTATAGAGAAATATGCAGCTGGAAGAGTTACAGGTTTTTCTGTTACTCTTTTCTTATTACATTTAGAGAAGACATAATTGATCATGTTTCACTGTGTAGATCTTGTACTGTCATATTTTTCTATATTGTCTGGTGTATTTAGTGTCTATATTGCATCCAATATTTTACTAGGAGGTGGTAATTCTATATATTCTTACAATATTATATGTGATAAACAGGAGCGATTGTGATTGCCTACTTTGTGTGCTGGTTACCTTACCATGCCAGAAGACTGATGTTCTGCTACATCCCGGATGATGACTGGTCCGGGTGAGTGAAATTGTTTTTATTGATCTTACTTCTGTTCTATGGATTTACCTTACAGTTGGGGGGTGTCAGATTTCGTTGCGGTTACCATTGTTTTGATGGAAAACATAGAACCTGTTAGCAAATACTTTCTCCTATAAGAGCTATTGGAACTACAAACTGAGCCTTTGTAGACAATGTTATGACAAATTGAATAGGGTTGTCATTGGAAAGTAACTTGTCCTCTTCCAGAGGACAGGCAAATAATTACATATCGATTGGAAACAAACCACTTGGACCACTGGGACTCCCATTTATAGTAAACACAGAGCATTACCATCCTAACCAGAGATCCCAGTGCCCTAATGGCAAATACAACCCTGAACTCTAAGGGCCCCAACTGTTGGACTCCCACTGATCTATAAGTTATCCTTGTTGTCTGTGTCCCACCTACCTGGGACAGACAGGATGGTTACTTTATACCGATTGTCAGAGCTTATATAGAGATCAATACCAACTCTAGTGCCCTCTAGAGGCTGTTCCAAGCAACTAAAATTTTATCATGAAACTTTATGATGATTTGGATTTCTAAGATCAATTAAATATTCATTAGGTGGTCCTCCAAACAAGTAGCACCCATCCGAACATTTGTTATAAGGTTTTAGGGCCATATACAGGCGGCCCCCGGGTTACGAACAAGATAGGTTCTGCATGTTTGTTCTTAAGTTGAATTTGTATGTAAGTCGGAACTGTATACTTTATAATTGTAACCCCAGCCTGTATGGCTATTGGATTTTTAAAATGTTGGGTTGTCATAAGAACCAGGATTAACAATACATCTTAATTGCAGACACCTGTGATAACTGTTACAGCTGATTATTGCAGCCTAGGACTAAAGTACAGTAAATTACCAAAATCCATTGGTCCGTTTGTAACTAGGGGTTGTCTGTAAGTCGGGTGTTCTTAAGTAGGGGCCCACCTGTAATTTGTATTTTCCACCCCCCTATGCGCACAGTTGCTCCTTAATTCTTATATTTTATCCTGCAGGTTCCTGTATACCTTCTACCACTATTTCTACATGTTGACCAACACGCTGTTCTACGTCAGTTCTGCCGTGAATCCAATTCTCTACAACATGGTCTCATCTTCATTCCGACAGTTGTTTCTGGAGACTATGGGCTTGTCCTGCAGTAAAAGCAGCATCAACATGTCCAGATCAACTTCCACCACTAGATAGTAATGTGTTTTACCTTCCGATGTCTACCAGTATGGCAAAGCAACAATATGGTATAAATGTACAAATCATCAGTAATAACATAAATTCAGAATCTCTGAAACCTTGAACTTTACATTAATGATATTTAGTAGGTGCTTGGAGCACCTGTCTAGTGATCATGGATGATACAGGAGGCCATTTAATGACATCACAAGTATAACCACTATTCTGGAGGACTGTGTGGTCATCAATCCATAAGGATATCTACGAAGATCCATGAAGACTACCCAGACGGTCAAGTTATCTTATTCCCTTCCTGACCTTCCTCTAGAAAGTGGAACTTAGTGCCACCCAGGAATGCCCACATTAAGTTGAGGTTGGATGCAGACCCAACTTCTTTTTGGTCTGGAACAAGTCAAATTTGCGAAAATTGTTATTGAAAATTGCCTACTGTCAAAAACTATGAAAATGTAAATTGAAATTAAAGGGGCAAAGTTTACATTGGACTTTTTGGGGGAAGGATTATCTAATCAGAGTAACCTTAATGGTATATACATCAGTCAATCCAGTGGGATTCCCACCTTAGAGACAGAGTATGTGTCTACCATATGGCTCCTCGTGGGAGGGATATAAAAACTGAATACTTCCCCTGCTTGCCAGGACTGTAACAAAGAAGATATCATTGGTCATCACTAGGGGGAGCTCACAACATAGATATATATACACAGACTACATTGAGCTCAAAGCCAATAATATTTCACTTATTAAATCAATTTCAATCTTTATTAAAGGTACCGTTCATTTGTTGGACCTCTTTGCAGGTTGATACTGCCTTGAGGTGTTCCTGATGTGACCCCTCAACATATTCCCAAGTGTGTTACACCAAAGAGGTGGTCACAGATCGCAGTCCCCTTCCATTACACATGGGAATGACCCATACTAAGGAGTGCAACCACCTTCTCCTCTACAGACAAAAGGACATTGAATGTCAGGTACAGACCTGGGGTGAAGTGATGAGAAATGCATCTGGCAGAAGGGAAATCTCAATCCATGCTTGGTACTGTAAATGTTATCATTATAAATAATGCTACCACTGCTCCCTGGTGACGTGATATTTTCATTGATGTTGACTTTCTGCTTCTCTGAACATGTCCTGTGAATTGCCTTCAGCTCTGTAAATATTCATTTTGATGTAAATAGATGCAGCTGGCATCATATCCATAACTACTGGCACGAAAAAAGTAGAAACACATTCAAAAAGATTAACTTAAAGGAAATCTACCACTCACAAAAAGTAAAAAACATCTACACATACTCACCTGTCCTCCTCTTCATCTGGATCCAGGCGCTGGTCTTCACTAATCTTGACATGCTGGGATCACCTAGAAAAAACGACTTATAATAAGCAGCCCGGAGCACAGGGACAAGATGTCCGGCGCTCCGGGCTGCTAATTATTCAAGCCCTTGTCACCATCCTCTACCATGCGGGGAGAGGGAGGTGACATCACATGAAAAATTAGCAGCCAGGAACCCCCGGACGGGGGCTGCTTATTATAACTCTTTTTTTTCTGGGTGATCCCGGCATGTCAAGATTAGCAAAGACCAGCGTCTGAATCAAGATGAAGAGGTGGACATGTTAATATATTTAGGAGGATCTATCAGGGGGCTCCGGTCTGGTGATAAATCTGGCGGAGGTTGCGCTGTCGGGCAGTTGTACGCCAGGTCTGGCCTAGCACAGAATTACGCTATAGCTTACATGAGGAAGGGGCAGGACTCTGTCTTACTCCTCCGACGTGCACGCCCCCTAATACGTACAGGATTGTGGTGATGTAAGAGTGTTAATAGACATTGCGCCTATTTCCAGGCTTGTACACCAGAAAACTAGTGTACAAGCCCTGATAAATCTCCCCTTTAAATTTCCTATCTCTGCACAACTTACCTAAGGCGTCAAGTACAAACAGAAGTGTAGAGGGTGCCAAGAGACACATTTACTTGTACTTCACTTGCCCTGTTAAGACTATGGGGGTCATTTACTAAGGGCCCGATTCGCGTTTCCCCTATGTGTTAACCGAATATTTCCGATTTGCGCCGATTTTCCCTGTATTGCCCCAGGATTTTGGCGCACGCGATCGGATTGTGGCGCATCGGCGCTGGCATGCATGCGACGGAAATCGGGGGGCGTGGCCGAACGAAAACCTGACGGATTCGGAAAAACCGCCGCATTTAAAAAACAAAAGGTGTTGCGGAGCTTGCACTTACCTTCACTAGGAACAGTGAACTTGAGTGCATTCCAGGGAACTTCCGCGCAGGAGCAGCGCCACCAGGTGGACGTCGGAGGAACTGCCTTAATGAATCCCGGCCAGACCCGAATCCACCGCAGAGAATGCGCCGCTGGATCGCGAATGGACCGGTTAAGTAAATCTGCCCCATTAACTTAATTTTCAGATTTAAGGCTGTTCTATCAAACTCATGATGCCTCAGCACAGCATCACATGGTCATCTAGAGACAATACAATTTCTGCCTGCTGGGAGGACAGTGTATAGCTGCATAATTTTAATCAACACATTAATCAAGGGGGAGAAGGGTTATAAATAAGCTGGACACAAATATATACGATATGTATTTTATTTCAAAAACTTGTACATATTAAATAATTACATAGCTAGACCAAGAAATACTGCACATAGCACATACACTATTTACAAAAATAAAAATCATTTTAAGATTGACAAGCAAACTTAAAAGCCGCCGAGATCTTCGCTAACTAAGTGTAAACAAAACGTCAAGATTCATTAACATGAACAGACTGTGTTCTCCGGAAGTCGGCACTGACTCACTCATCTTACATAAGATCGGCCTAAACATTACACCAGTCATTGGGTGTATGGCCAGGGAGTCAGCAGACGCCAGCCAGAGCCTCACACTTCATATCACCGACACCTATCACTATAAATCCATGGGATTTCCAGTCTTACATTACACATGTGCTTATGTCACTTACAGAGATAGGACTGTACGCAAGCAATATAATACTATTTATTACTGCACTAATATGAGGGAAATTATATTGGAGATAGATATGAGATAGATAGATCTGAGATAGATAGATATTAGATAGATCTGAGATAGATATATATGAGATAGATAGATATGAGATAGATAGATATGAGATAGATAGATAGATATGAGATGGATAGATAGATAGATAGATATGAGATGGATAGATAGATATGAGATAGATAGATAGATAGATAGATAGATAGATAGATAGCAGATAGATAGATAGATAGATAGATAGATATGAGATAGATATGAGATAGATATGAGATAGATATGAGATAGATAGATAGATAGATAGATAGATAGATAGATAGATAGATAGATATGAGATGGATAGATAGATATGAGATAGATAGATATGAGATAGATAGATAGATAGATAGATAGATAGATAGATATTTTGTGGAATCCTTGAGGAATGATTTTATGTAAACCCTAGTCCCACAGAGTTACAGTATGGACCAATACCATGTTAGCCACACAATATGGCCCCATATAGATAAGGTGGAGTGGTATAGATCTGAGGTTATTCTGGGTAATTCCTCAAAGCCTACTTTCACCTTACTAATACTTACCAATCAACTGTGGGATAATTAAAAAATGTAACAATGTGGTATCTACAGAATCTATTTACAGCCATTTATCTCCAGACTACCCCATGTTGTCTGATCTCCCCAGTCATGGCTCCTCAAGCTTTCCCCTACATAAAGCTAATGTAATGTGCAGGGCAGGCGCCAGCACTGGGCATACCCAGGCAAGTACCGGGGCCCAGAGCTGCTGAGGGGCTGTACCTTAAGGCTATAAAAAATGAATCCATGGGGGGGGGGCTGTACCTATTGTATCTATAGGGAGTGGGGGAGGCTTTATATAAAATAACCATGAGGGGGCTGTTTGCTATGATAAACTAGGGGATATTTTAGGGAACAGGAGACTGTTTTAGTTTTTGAATTTTTAATGCCGCCACATGAGTTCACTGCAAAGGGGCCCACTGAGGCTCTGTCACCCAGGGGCCTACTGAAACCTGGAGCCGACCCTGATACTGTGCATGCAGTTTGCACAGGGAAAATGGAGAGAGTCTGTTAGATCGCACTATGCAGAGTCTACTTGTTTGATGTTACAATGGAGTAATATTGACCTGCAAGACAAACCAGGTTGCGGGGGCTGCACCTGAACATAAAGTTTAGGTCCGCTCATCTCTATAAGGCACACATACACCTGGAGCCAATGCTGGCTGATGTAACTAATTCTGGTTACCAAAAGTAGTACCACCACCACACAGTATAAACTATCTACACTATGTATTAGTCCTGTCTTCTCTTGTTACCAATTTAACATCACGAAAACTTACATTAATGTCAAGAATATTAACCAAATAAGAAAAAAAACAACAACAAGAATAATAAAATTACATTTGTTGCTATGTAGTGCCTAAATATGTACAAATAAAAATTACATATAAATAAGACTAGAAATGTGATGTCCTTGTACCATGTCAGGTTCTGTCAGCGCTGACATTGGGATTCAGTTGTCCAGTGCAAAACATAAAAGAGTCCTAGGCTGAAGCCAAATACCCCCGGAGGGGTAAAATCAAACATGGCGGCCGGTCAGGATGAATAAGGGTTTATCTTCCTTGGCGTTAGCTGTTTGGAACTCATCTCGCAGACGGAACTGCCACTCGTCCTCCAGCTCCAGTCTCACTACCGTCTGGCGGAGGGCATTGCGGTCTTGGCACACAACACATAGGGTGGCGTCTAAAAGGAGAAAAGACTATGGTCAAATCATGGTCTACAAACTGAAAATCAAGTAGTTACTACACGTAGGGAGATAACTCTCCTATCTGCTAGGTGGTGTTTGGGACTGTGCTGGCACTTCCTGCTGTGTAGAGGTAGACAGAGCTGCTTCACTAAGGTGTTTGGGACTGTGCAGGCACTTCCTGCTGTGTAG
This sequence comes from Engystomops pustulosus, assembly GCF_040894005.1. Classification (NCBI taxonomy): domain Eukaryota; kingdom Metazoa; phylum Chordata; class Amphibia; order Anura; family Leptodactylidae; genus Engystomops; species Engystomops pustulosus. Next base: position 200,347,100 of record NC_092413.1, on the reverse strand, counting down.
AGGTAGACAGAGCTGCTTCACTAAGGTGTTTGGGACTGTGCTGGCACTTCCTGCTGTGTAGAGGTAGACAGAGCTGCTTCACTAAGGTGTTTGGGACTGTGCTGCCACTTCCTGCTGTGTAGAGGTAGACAGAGCTGCTTCACTAAGGTGTTTGGGACTGTGCTGGCACTTCCTGCTGTGTAGAGGTAGACAGAGCTGCTTCACTAAGGTGTTTGGGACTGTGGTGGCACTTCCTGTTGTGTAGAGGTAGACAGAGCTGCTTCACTAAGGTGTTTGGGACTGTGCTGGCACTTCCTGCTGTGTAGAGGCAGACAGAGCTGCTTCACTAACGTGTTTGGGACTGTGCTGGCACTTCCTGCTGTGTAGAGGTAGACAGAGCTGCTTCACTAAGGTGTTTGGGACTGTGCTGGCACTTCCTGCTGTGTAGAGGTAGACAGAGCTGCTTCACTAAGGTGTTTGGGACTGTGGTGGCACTTCCTGTTGTGTAGAGGTAGACAGAGCTGCTTCACTAAGGAGTATGGGACTGTGCTGGCACTTCCTGCTGTGTAGAGGCGGACAGAGCTGCTTCACTAAGGTGTATGGGACTGTGCTGGCACTTCCTGCTATGTAGAGGCAGACAGAGCTGCTTCACTAATGTTTGGATACAAAATTATGTCACTTCACATAATTTAGTAATTTGAAAGATATAACCTGAGAACAGTTTCCTTGTACTCCATGTACACCGACTAGATATGTTGGACCAAACATGAATGTAGTGGACAGCCCTAAGTGTCTTATAGTAAGGGAAGTGCACCGGAGTTAATCTCAAGGCTCAGACGATTAGCTTTATCCATCTCCTCTTTACTGACCTGTGCCAGGCTGTAAGACAACTGGCTGGAGCAGGAGGCTTCAAATTCTGCATCCGGACAAAATATTGTTAAGCCCCACCCCCTTGGCTAAGTACCACCCCTTTGTCAGTCTCCAAATAAAGTTGGAGCAGACCACTAGGATAAAAACCCCTGTATTCGCCACAGGACTGTATAGGGAACCTGAAAGACCTGACAAATAGCTGTGACATAAATGTCTCTCTAGATGGATTGTTCCTTTAAATGCTAAAACGAGAACATTAAAACGTCCCTTTAAGAATCCGCTGAGCTGTAACCAATGTTCTTTTCAAGCCATGACCTGGATTTAGCAGTGTTAATGTCAATGAGGAGTCATATCCTAATTAAACATACTGAGGAGACCTTCTACTCGTTTGTTTTCCTCCGCATTACACGGGAAAAGCTAATTACAATCTGCGACCTCTGGGGCTCGGAGCTAGAATGCTCCTTTAATGAAGAAACACAGAATAATTATGATGGATGCTTGTGATATTTTGTGCCTAATGGACATCAAGAGATTTGTATGTTGGGGGATTACACAGAGAGGATTGTGAGGTTTACTGTCTTACCTTTAAGGAATCGAAACTTCTTCAAGAAACTGGCGACGACAAAGGAGTCACAGAGGTGCAGCAGGAGCCCGCTAAACATCAGGTCCGGGCTGCTGATGTTCACCGAGTGCGGCCGAGAGCTCACACAGCAAACCGAGATCTGCAAAGAAGGAAGGATCTAAGTATATACATAGATAAAAAGCCAGATGGATGTGTAGGAGACAGATAGGCACATATATATGAGATAATAAATAATAATAAATGATAGATATAAGATAGATCGATCGATAAATAGATAGATGATAGATAGATAGATAGATAGATATGCGATAGATAGATAGATAAGAGATAGATAGATAGATAGATAGATGATAGATAGATAGATAATAAATGATAGATATGAGATAGATAGATAGATAGATAGATAGATAGATGATAGATAGATAGATAGATAGATAGATATGGGGTAGATAGATAGATAGATAGATAGGAGATAGATAGATGATAGATAGATAGATAATAAATGGTAGATATGAGATAGATAGATAGATAGGAGATAGACAGATAGAGAGATAGGAGATAGAGAGATAGATAATAGATTGATAGATAGGAGATAGATAGATAGAGAGATAGATAGATAGATAGATAGATAGATAGATAGGAGATAGATAGATAGATAGATAGATAGATAGATAGATAGGAGATAGATAGATAGATAGATAGATAGGAGATAGATAGATAGAGAGATAGATAGATAGATAGATAGGAGATAGATAGATAGATAGATAGATAGATAGATAGGAGATAGATAGAGAGATAGAGAGATAGATAGATAGATAGATAGATAGATAGATAGATAGATAGGAGATAGATAGATAGATAGATAGATAGATAGATAGATAGGAGATAGATAGATAGATAGGAGATAGATAGATAGATAGATAGATAGATAGATAGATAGATAGGAGATAGATAGATAGAGAGATAGACAGATAGATAGATAGATAGATAGGAGATAGATAGATAGATAGATAGGAGATAGATAGAGAGATAGATAGATAGATAGATAGATAGATAGGAGATAGATAGATAGATAGATAGATAGATAGATAGATAGATAGGAGATAGATAGATAGATAGATAGATAGATAGATAGATAGGAGATAGATAGATAGATAGATAGATAGATAGGAGATAGATAGATAGATAGATAGATAGATAGATAGATAGATAGATAGATAGATACCTGTGGTCCCAGGTTCAGGTAACAATCTACTACCAGCACCGGGTGGCTTCGGTTATTCACTGATAGAGGAAAGAATCGGTGACTGTGGAACTGGAGGAACTTCTCGAGGAGTAGCTGAGCGGGGGCAGCCAGGATGGTGTGTTTACTATCAGGAGCACAGATGTAGTGACCAGAGGAGACGGACAGAGACGAATCAAGGACCTGGAGGGGAAATGTGAAAATCTGATTAATCAGATGTGATTGATCCCTCATATGGGATCTTTACATTCTTGCTGATGGAGTGGTGTCTCTGACCTGTTCTGTATTCTCTAACCCCATCAGATGTCTCCAAAAGATAATCACACCAACTAAACATTTCCTTGAAATTTTGCAGCTTAAAGGAAATCTACCACCAAAATCCATCCTGATAAATCAGGGACACTTACTGATAGATCCCGGCACCGTGACTGTGGTATCTTCTTATATTTGTTATCCATGGCCTCCTTCCTTCTAAAATCAACATTTAAAATTATGCTAATGAATAAGAAGGGGTGAATGTGAAGGAGAACTTCCCTCTTGCTCCCTTGTCACTTTCCCCCTCTCCCTGTTGTAATCTTACACAGTGGGAGGGGAGGTGCTTCTTCACAGTTTAACAGCCTATGAAGCTACAGCGCAGAGGAGCTCTGGTAACACCACTTCTGGCTCATTAACATAATTTTAAAAGTTGATTTTTAAAAGGAAGGAGGCAAAGGAAAACAAATATGAGAAGATTAACACAGTTACTGCAACTGGATCTATGATATATATTTCTTTTAAGGACCTCTGGAGGACCTTTGCAAGGTCCTTGAATTGTGACAAGACACATGTATAAGGAGCACAGGGTTATCTCTCTATTAAATGTGCAAGGTGAAATCAAACTTGGTAGGTGGTTTTGGTGAGCCATAAGCCCAAGGCAGGGGGGTAACTTCAGTAGATGCAGAGGGTGCAGTCACAAGCAGGCCCAAGAGGCTTAGGGAACCATAAGGTGTCTCTTTCCCATATGAGAAGACAAGTACTATAATCCATAGATTATAGTCGGGGGCCTGGCACAGACTTTGCACTGGGGCCCATCAGCTTCAAGTTCCGACACTGGTGGCGCTGTTTGTGGAATATACCAGACCCCGGCAGCACTTCTCTTCATGTCTGGTGATTATTGCTATAAACGTTGTGTCCCTCTTTACCTTCGGCTTAATGTGCAGAGAGCGATGTCCTCCGACTGCGATCTGCTTCTTCATGACGCTGAAGCGATTAAAGCGACAGATGAGCAGGCCGGAGCTGTTCACTCGTAGATTAAAGTCCACGTCGGCACAAGTGAATCTGACAGAGAAACACAGGAAGGGGTTAATCAATCACCGAGAAGCCACACAGTCCTCCATTACCATCCACATGACCATGTCTGGAGCAAAAGATGACACAAAAGGTTATCAGCCCTCATGATGACCATGATCTGTACGGCAGTATGGTCTGTATTACATTATGGGAATCAGGGACACTTTAATAGGTTATTACAGAATTTAAAGAGCACCCCTCCTGAAATCCATGCGTTTTGTGAATTGATTGGTTAGCCAATCTGCGTCTCCGTTTCATTATTTATAGTCAAGTTGATTCATTTTTCTATGTTTAGTAACAAAAGTGACAAATAATATAGCAGCTTGGAGGAACCAGCTAGTATCTAATACAGTAGGAGCAGTGCAATACTTCATTTCACCAGTGGAGGAGCTGCAGAAAAACTGAACACTTGTGCCCAATTCTCCAAAGAGTTCGGCTGATTGTTCACCTTCTTAAAATATATTGGGGCACATTTACTTATCCGTCCCGTAGCGATCCCCGAGATGCGTTGTCCGACGAGGATTCGGATCTGCCGCGATTCACGTAGCTTGTGCACTTGATTTCCTGCATGTGTCGCTTTCCTGCTGAGGTCCGCCGTAGTTCACCTTCTTCTTCCCGGTGTATGTGAGCGAATGTCTTGTGACACAATTTGAATTTTCAATCCCTTGCATAGTCTGGTTGTCCAACGGCCACGCCCCCAATATGCGTCGCATGAAAGTAGGCGCGATTGCACCAAAATCCCTGTTAAATGCGGCGCAACACGGAAATCATTGGGAAACCTGATGAAAATGCGGTCCGTGTACCCTTAGTAAATGAGCCCCATTGTATTGAATGGTGTAACAGTTAAGCCCTGCCCCTTTTTACAAAATCACATCACTTTCCATTAGGCCACACCTTTTTGTCTAGCAAGTCAAAGAAAGGATGTAATGTAAAGTAATAAGTGTGTGCTTTACATGCACAAGTTATAACAAAATTTGGGTATGTTTTCAATAGCAAGTCCACCGGTGCTACCATGAGGAGATCTACCTGAGGGCTTCTAATAGGTGTTAGCAGAACCTTTTTATTCTAAGACAATGGGGCAGATTTACTTACCCGGTCCATTCACGATCCAGCGGCGCGTTCTCTGCGGTGGATTCGGGTTCGGCCAGGATTCATTAAGGTAGTTCCTCCGACGTCCACCAGGTGGCGCTGCTGCGCTGAAGAGCATCGGAACGCACTCAAGTTCACCGGCCTATTCCTGGTGAAGGTAAGTGCAAGCTCCGCAACACATTTTTTTTTTTTAAATACAGCGGTTTTTCCGAATCCGCCGGGTTTCCGTTCGGCCACGCCCCCCGATTTCCGTCGTGTGCATGCCAGCACCGATGCGCCAAAATCCAATCGGGTAACACATTGGGAAATTACCCCCATTGAGAGGTCAGGATTACCAGTCTGACCATGGTTACCACATCACTAATTTGTGAGCACCGCAACTTCATGGCTAAAGCCTCCCTGGGCTTCTCTAGTCGTTCTCGGAGAGTCCTAACTTTGTAGATATCTGCATATCCACAGTATTTTTGTTCATAGAGAAAAGACCGGGACCTTTTTTCCAGTGGTATTTTCTTTAAGTGCTGCGGCCTTAGGAGTCCTAGAAACCAGCGGGGTGCCAGTCTACAAATAGTTATATAAATCAAACTTCTAGGATTGAGCACCGCGGTTGCCATGGCCACGGGGGACTTGAACTACGTAAGAATGTGATCTCTCGCTCCACAAAACGGAGGGAAATTAATGTTAACTCATTCTGGGCCACAGATGTGGTGGGAAGAACATGACTTAGAACTCTTCGATTGTGGAAGAGGAAGTTACCTAGACCCATAAGTCTTCCATAGGTCCATGGAGAATTTAGGAGATCACCTACCTGTTCTGGTTGTACTGTACGTCCCGTGTCAGGTCAACGTTGAGAAGAATGAAGTCATGGAGATGACAGCGGGAGAAGGGCTCCGTCATCTCTATGGTTTTAGTCTTACTTGTCCATTTCCTCATCCCAAGCATAGCATACTGGGCAATGTTCTGCGTGGCCTCCATGTGCTGCAGAATATGTTTTAAAGACACGTTCCTTTCATGCCACGAAAAATCCCTGGTGGATCATCCAAAAAAACATGTAAATTACAAAAATGTTGCCCTTCTGGATGAGTTCTGATAATTCCCTAAAATTCGGAGTCTAGAATGTAATCCCCTGATTGTCTAATCTTATTAAATTTAGAACTTCACGTCTCGTAATGTTTGTGATGTCACCTCCCCCTTCAGTCAAGTGACCTAATAAGTTCATCACACCCCCGGATCTCGATTTTCCTAATTTAATGAGAAAATGTTGATGACTTTTGTAATGTGACGGCACGGAAGTAAAAAGACAACGTGTCAGGAACTGGAACAAGTTCTTTGGTCGGTCTGCAGATAAATTAATTAGTAGGGGGGGGGGGTGAAAGGTCCTCTTTATCTCCACCGCTCTAAGACTTCTGAGAAAGTAAAGTATTCCTGTACTTGTAGTCATGGTATCTCACTGTAAGTGGTCGGTAGATTACATATACCATAGTAAATTTCCACCTACACAGTCATTAAATCTAATCACATAGAATCAGGAAGACGTTTTGTGGAGTCCAAGGGCGGTCAACCTAAGGAACTTGTCAGGAAATCTCCATAACTTACTACAAAATATGATTTTATAAGAATCTAAAGATAATCTGAGGTGATCTTTTATTTCAATATTTGACTGCATTTACCAGTACATAGATTATTGTAGAATTGTCAGTCACATTTTAGAGGCTTATTTTCATATATCCATATGGAATTTGAGTAATTGAGAGTGTCTATATATCTCTCTCGAGGAGCTAGGAGCATAACTTTTCTCCTAGGCTTAGCGGACTACCAGTTGTCTGTTCCCCTCATGAAAAGTCCAGTACTAAGTAAGGAATTTGGGCAATAAGTAGTGTATGTGACACAATTGGCCTCTAGGGTCTAGTACGAAGAAACTATTGAGACGATGACCTTCAAATTGGTAAAGGTACAAAAGCCCAAAGTAGTGATTGACGTGATAGGTGCTAGAAGTTCCAATAGACAGGATAATACTAATATAAAATAACCTTTGTCACCCATTACTGACATTGGAGGTAATAAGTGTGACTCTTCACTACCTGGGATGATCTCCAGTGACTTTCATATCCACCATATTCCACATGACACAAGAGTCATCAGCTATGGCGATGAAGGGCCACACATCTTGGTGGCAGACGCCCAACTCGGCCTGTCTGTTCCGCTCCAGCTCCAGGTTGTGATAGGAGAGCTCCTTGATTAGGAAATGAGCCGACCCTAGGAATGAAAATGGGATAATTCAGTATTAAAGGAAATCTAACATCGAAATCAAGTATGATAAACCAGGAGCACTCACAGATCCAGACACCATGACTGTGGTAATCTAATTATATTTGTTATCTATAAGCTGCTTCCTTCTAAAAATCAACTTTTGAAATTATGGTAATCAACCAGATGGGCTCTGGGGATGTCAGGGCCAATTATAGGAAGTGTTCCAGAAGTGCACGCCCTGGGACCCCCACCCCTTTACTAATGAGGTGGCCTACACCGGCAATGTCCAACTGTCTCCGTGAGCAATGCGCAGTGACGTGCCACCGCACCATACGTGCGCCCGCCTCCCTGCCTCCAAGTTGCAACAGTGACTCCGTGGCTCCGTCAGTGAGAGTGTATCCAACCCAACGCATACACAATCTCATTCTGCATCGGGCATGCTTTGCAGGAAGTTGAAACATGACCCCACCACCACCACCACCACCACCACGTAGTACCTAACACTGGTTGGCTGAACTGGTGGCCAGCCAAGGCCTAGCCAAAATTATGTTAGTTCCTCACAGATCACTTGGCCCAAACTGTGATCTCCAAAGAGAGGGAATTCTCAGGGAAGAAGTGGCTCATGGGACTTGTACTACTCAGTACTACTGCCCCTGTGCCAGCTAGTCCAGCAGCTTAGCATACATGTAAGTAGAAGAAAATTTAGAATATTATTGATAATTTACCGTTGTAATGTGTACCACTGCTGTGCTACATTTAGTGTGGGCCCCACCAAATTTTTCCCCCAGGGGCCATCATCTACCTTAATCCGACTCTGAGGGGCGTTACCAGAGCACCTGTGTACAGCAGCTCCACAGGCTTCTACAGTGTTCAGGAGCACTTCCCCCCTCCCACTGTGTGAGATTACAGCAGACAGAGTCTGGGGGAAGTGCTGAGGGAGCAGTGGGGGGGGGGGGGGAGACAGTATAACAGCCTGTGAAGCTCTATAATCCAGGGGCTTCTTTAATGGCCCCAGAGTCCTTCTGGTTTATTAGAATCATTTTAAAAGTTGGTTTTAGAAGGACGGAGGTCATGTATAACATATATAAGCCAATTATCACAGTCATGGTGCCTGGATCTATGAGTAATTTCCCCATATCATGCTTGATTTTGAGGGTAGTGTTCCTTTAAAGGTAATGTAATTGTGACTCTCAAAGAGGGTCCCGATCTCACTAACTGATGGAGTGGACTTGTGGATAACAATTGGTATGACCCCTTTAAGAACAAAATAGCTATCCTCCGCTCATTCCACAATAGCTGATAACTGCAAACAATAGATTGCATTCAGCAACACAGTAAGAGTAAATACAATAGAGCTTTCGTACACATAACTTTTTGTTCTCATTCGTTTGGCCCTCATAATCAGAATAATACTCACGTCCTTGTACTGTAGATCCCGGGTGACATATTTAGCAGTCATTACATAATGATACCAGCCTGTCTATAATAGAGGCAGCATATGAGGCCGGCCATTATTGCTGTGAAATGTGGGGGTCACTGAGGTGTATGTGACTAATGAGGGGCTGACATTACACGTCTTTAATGATTGCCGTGTAGCAGGGAACAGGTCACCCTCATCATTACGTCCCGCGGCTGCCTTCCCGCAATTAGCTAATGCCCTAATGTACGAGTCTCTCCTTGTTGTTCTGCGCCGTGGGCTGAGATAACTCTCTAATGATACATTAATGGAGAGAGAGGACATGAGGAACCTGATATTACTGCTAATCTGGAAGCATCTGATGGTCTGGAAAAAGAAGTCTAATATTGATCACCTATTCTAAAAATTTTATTAAAGGAACACTCCAGTCACAGTTGATTCATTGATCTATACCTTGATCTAGATGACTCTAGGTTCTAGGAATACAATGAGAATGAGTCCTGCTCCTCCTTTCAGGTCCTGTGTAATGGCCCGCTGGCCGCATACATTACGAACTTTAATACTTCAGGCAATCCATAGCTATGTAGGTAAAATACGGCTGACTATATCCTATAGTTCCCTTTAATGATGTCTTTATTTCTTGGTATTGACATCATCTACTGTATATTACTGGTAACGCAGATGTAATGTTATCTGCCTGGGAAGGGAGGGTTTATATGTTGTCCAATTATAATTGTTTCATGATTGTTAATCCTGTTCTGCCCTGAGGTTCCTAATTGGTGGATGCTTGAAACTCAGCCCAGAGTGGAAGTTAACGTATATTCCCTCTGGCTGGAAGTTCCGGAACAATCTGAGATTCTTCTGTCTGAGAGTGCTAACCAGACATATGGCCTGCTGCAGCTGTCTCCTAGCTGAGAATAATTACCCTCTATCAAGCATGCTGCAGCTCTAATCAGAGCTAGATCCACCTGCTTCCAAAACAGCTTCTACCTGCTCCAGCCCCAAGTTCCTGAATCTGCGCTGTGAGCTTCCTGCTCACCAGACCACATCCAAACAGCTACCTCAGACCTTGGGAAGAAGGACCAATACCTCAGCCTGTTACTGTTGCTACATTGTAGTCTTGGAAAAAAGATACTGTAAGTTTGATGTTCTACACCTTGTCTCCATGTGCGATCCCTGGCTGCCTCTAACATCAAAGCCCACCACTCTACATCACACATATAACAGGAATGGCCCAGGGAGAACCTTCCATCTTACTGGGAGGACGTTGCACCTGCACAAAAAATTACTCAAAAAATTACCGTAGCTATTACTGGAGTGTTCCTTTAATGTCCACATACTTCTTTAAATATGGTAAAGGTAATGTTTTGCACTCTGATAGAATTCCTAGCCTAGTCTGATCAGCCTGGCCCTATGATGCTTCGCCGTACTCTCCTCATGTAAATGCACAGCATGAAACGACTGATCCTTACCCACTCCAGCGCTATTGAAGATACTAGGCAGCACCAGCATGATGTGGTTTGGCCAATATTTTTTATAAATGGCCATTTCATACTCTTTGACAACTAATATATGCAGATGGCTGCTGCCGTCCATTGCATGGTACAGGTTGAAGAGACCGTGTTCGTGGCGGCCAGTGGTCGGGGTGAAGATTGGAGTTTTCACGCTGTCGGCGCTCTAAAAAGAAATGATAAAACAAAATCAGCTATTAAGATCAGTATGAGGCAATAAGAAATGTATAGGGCCAGATGTATTTCTTGATTTTGTTGTTGTTTTGCAACTTTTTATTTTGTTGCAAAACTTTTGCGGCACCGACTACTCCACACCCAATATAGGTATGGAGGGGGGAGAATTGCTACTAAATCACTCGCCTATTTTCAGCTGTACAAGCTGCGATAAATGTGACCCATAGAGAGATAGACAGTAGGGACTTGTAAACTAAGCCCAGAATATTCAGGCTCTTGACCCGGAAATTTAAAATCCTTGCATAGATAGATATGCGATAGATAGATAGATAGATAGATAGATAGATAGATAGATAGGAGATAGATAGATAGATAGATATGTAGATAGATATGGGATAGATAGATAGATAGATAGATAGATAGATAGATAGATAGATAGATAGATAGATATGAGATAGATAGATAGATAGATATGAGATAGATAGATAGATAGATAGATAGATAGATAGATAGATAGATAGATATGTAGATAGATAGATATGTAGATAGATAGATATGAGATAGATAGATAGATAGATAGATAGATATGTAGATAGATAGATAGATAGATAGATAGATATGGGATAGATAGATAGATATGGGATAGATAGATAGATAGATAGATAGATAGATAGATATGTCGATAGATATGGGATAGATAGATAGATAGATAGATAGATAGATAGATAGATAGATAGATGGACAGATGGATAGATAGATAATAGATAGTTGGACAGATAGATACCTTATCGGAGATGAGCGGCAGCCTCATGCTTTCCAGTTGTCCGCCAGGTTGACTAAAGACAAAATGATGCTCCTTGGATTTGGGTATGATAAAATGAAGCTGGATTTCCTCCCCCAACATGGAATAGGAGAAAGCAAAAGCGTGTAATGTTGACTCGTACATCTGAGAGAGAGAGGAACAAAGAAAAGTTTTTCTTCCAAATTGTTCCATTTTAAACCATGTAAGTATGAATGGCACACAAAAATGTCATCTTGCCTTTTATTATAACACCCGAGGGATCTGTACTACGGGGCGCTGTTTGTTTACAACGCAATTTGTGACACCAAATATGTTCTGTGATTTAAAATGAATTTAGTGATCACATAATTTGTACTGCGGGCACAGAACTGACATCTGTCACCACAAAATCTATTTTGTGCAAACAAAAGTATGTTTAAACCACACAAAATTCATTTAATCATTGTAATAGGAGCAATTAGTCACCACACTGGAATAGTCTTCAGGTCAGTAGCACTATCAGATAAGGTAACTTACCTGAAACCTGGGGTTGTATCCCATGTACTGGTGGCACTGCTCGCAGTGGTGGTAGGTATTATATGAGGCGTACTTAGATAATCTCATCCGTGTAGTTGGGCGCCGTACATACATGTCTTCGTGTCTCCTATAAGATGCTTTATCTGTAAATTACAAGTAAGGGGTTTGTGATAATCATAAAATACTATACTCTGTCTTCATCTCAGAGGTGGTGAAAGGTAAGTGTACTACTAACAAAATAGGTGATGGATGCGACCCTCAGTTCTGACATTACTCTGAGGCCTAACTAGTACTGCTGCTCTGGAGGACCATTATACTGCTCTGGAGGACCATTATACTGCTCTGCTGGACCATTATACTGCTCTGCAGAACCATCATACTGCTCTGCAGAACCATTATACTGCTGTGGACCATTATACTGCTCTGCAGGACCATTATACTGCTCTGGAGGACCATTATACTGCTCTGCAGGACCATTATACTGCTCTGCAGAACCATCATACTGCTCTGCAGGACCATTATACTGCTCTGCAGAACCATCATACTGCTCTGCAGAACCATTATACTGCTGTGGACCATTATACTGCTCTGCAGGACCATTATACTGCTCTGGAGGACCATTATACTGCTCTGCAGGACCATTATACTGCTCTGCAGAACCATCATACTGCTCTGCAGGACCATTATACTGCTCTGCAGAACCATCATACTGCTCTGCAGGACCATTATACTGCTGTGGACCATTATACTGCTCTGCTGGACCATTATACTGCTCTGGAGGACCATTATACTGCTCTGCAGAACCATCATACTGCTCTGCAGGACCATTATACTGCTGTGGACCATTATACTGCTCTGCTGGACCATTATACTGCTCTGGAGGACCATTATACTGTTCTGGAGGACCATTATACTGCTGTGGACCATTATACTGCTCTGCAGAACCATCATACTGCTCTGCAGGACCATTATACTGCTCTGCAGAACCATCATACTGCTCTGCAGAACCATTATACTGCTGTGGACCATTATACTGCTCTGCAGGACCATTATACCGCTCTGGAGGACCATTATACTGCTCTGCAGGACCATTATACTGCTCTGCAGAACCATCATACTGCTCTGCAGGACCATTATACTGCTCTGCAGAACCATCATACTGCTCTGCAGGACCATTATACTGCTGTGGACCATTATACTGCTCTGCTGGACCATTATACTGCTCTGGAGGACCATTATACTGCTCTGCAGAACCATCATACTGCTCTGCAGGACCATTATACTTCTGTGGACCATTATACTGCTCTGCTGGACCATTATACTGCTCTGGAGGACCATTATACTGCTCTGCAGAACCATCATACTGCTCTGCAGGACCATTATACTTCTGTGGACCATTATACTGCTCTGCTGGACCATTATACTGCTCTGGAGGACCATTATACTGCTCTGCAGAACCATCATACTGCTCTGCGGGACCATTATACTGCTGTGGACCATTATACTGCTCTGCTGGACCATTATACTGATCTGCAGGACCATTATACTGTTCTGGAGGACCATTATACTGCTGTGGACCATTATACTGCTCTGCAGAACCATCATACTGCTCTGCAGGACCATTATACTGCTGTGGACCATTATACTGCTCTGGAGGACCATTATACTGCTCTGCAGAACCATCATACTGCTCTGCAGGACCATTATACTGCTGTGGACCATTATACTGCTCTGCTGGACCATTATACTGCTGTGGACCATTATACTGCTCTGGAGGACCATTATACTGCTCTGGAGGACCATTATACTGCTCTGGAGGACCATTATACTGCTCTGCAGGACCATTATACTGCTCTGCAGGACCATTATACTGCTGTGCAGGACCATTAATTAGAAACATCTTTTATAATCAATAGGTCCCAATGGGTTCATTGACTTACATGTGAGAAAGCATAACTCAATAACAATGTACCAAAAAAAGTGGGAATGTGGTTGATCTTCAGCCCCTAACTACATTGATGAGAAGTGATCTCCACAGATCAGGAAGTGAAAGGCTTTTATTAGGTTTACATTCCTGTTCTAAAACTATACGTTTTTAAGTATTTTTTGTTTTTACATAAAAACAAAGCAGTAAACACGTAGAACAGAACAAATACAGAACAAGTGATTGAAAGACGGGATGTAACCAGGGGAATAAACAGGCTGGAGGACTGCAAAAATGTGATGAAACATAGAAGCAGACGACTCTCCAGAGACCCGAGGCGGGTGACCGCTGATCAAGACGTGACGGACACTTGATTTTCTCTGTCTGGGGGAATTACAACACAGACAGTATGACAATCCTATAGACCCTGCCGGCAATGATAGCAGACGTGTCCCTGCATGAGAAATGTACGACTTATGGACAGATGGGTTGTCCTCCTCTATCCACCCTATCTCAGAAAGATCTTGTTATACAATAACAGTGAAATACTCAGCTGTAGTTATAACAAGAGACCACTAGAGGCACTATTAAGTATTTAAGGAATGGATCTGGTGGTCCGGACAATACTCTGACAATACCCTGAGGCCTAACTAGTACTGCTGCTCTGGAGGACCATTATACTCCTCTGCAGGACCATTAAACTGCCTTGCAGGACCACTACACAGCTCTGGAGGACAATTATACTGCTCTGGAGGACCATTAGTGGCATACAGGTGGCACGCGGTCCGTTTTAGCATCCAGAAAACGGACACGAAATGCATATGGTTGTGTGCATGAGGTCTAAATATGATATTATAAAAATCTGATTGGCTAGGCATGTGGCCAGGAGTCTGACAAAGGGTCCACCAAAAGCCCTAAATCAGGGGAAAGAAGAGCAAAATTTGGGCAAGTTTTTGTAAAATTTTCACAACATGGATAACCCCTTTAATGTTTGGTAGCAGAGATGGCGATGTGTATGTGTAACCTCTATATTTATATCTATGGTGAGTGGAGCAGTCCTTCTAGTTTTGAGGAATAAGGACACAGGGAGAATATGTTGTAGTATTTGAGAAATGGAGTATTTCGGGTCCGTTACCTTCTAGGTTGAAGCTCTGAACCTCGGGACATATCACACTTGCGTCGTCATATTTGGGGTCATGCAGTATATAATCAAAGTCCATCCTCGTCACCACATCCACATTGGGCCACGTGTCCTGCGTCTGATGAAGCGGCTGCTCAGGCCCGGATTTCAGGTCTACATTACAAATAACATTTGTTAAAAAACACAATTTACAGCGGAAGTCGTCACCATTATTGACCCGCATTTGCGATACAGAGTCTTCTGTGTGGTGATGGTTTGCATGGTTTGATAGTTGTGTATCAAACAAGTTACAAAACTTTTCAACAAACTTTGAATTTATTAATAGTAAAAACCTTGTTGTCTCGGCTTATCCGGCTCTTGGATAATTGAACCAGAGCTGAGTGTGGAGGAAATACATACATATGTATCCCCTGATGAATCCGTGGGATTGCGGAAGAAACGCGTTGGGATCATTCTTTCAGTGTTGAGACCATCTGAGAACGCCAAGTTTTTATAGCAAGGGATTGATACACGTCAGGGACAGCTGTGGACCGTCCTTGTTAGGACGGGAGTTATTGGACGATATTCAGGTGATATTTGACTATGCGAGGGATATCTAGGCCTTTCCAGAGCACTAGAATCTGATGGTCCGAACCTTTCCAACCCAGGATTGGTAAGAACATTCCTTTTTTTCACCTTCCACATATTGCTGTTTGGAGCTATCATCGGTGTAGTATACATTTATTGTCCTCTATATGCTCTTATTACAGTATAGCTGCTATACATGCAGATGTGACTGTCTATTGATTATTGATGCCTAGAGGAAATATACACCCTGTGTTTTGTCGTGTACAACCCTACATATTCTTATGATTGCTTTGCTATTGGAGGCTAAGATGGTATATTTATATGGGCCCTGTATGTCTTGCTGACATTATACAGTGGCTATTAGGTTTGGTGCATTGCCATTTGTGATAATAGTGGTTTTTATGAATTTTGAAATTAAATGTTAAGTTTTATACAGTATTCACCTTTTGTATTATATTGAATTTAATAGGTGTATGGTACAGTTCCCTCGGAGACACTTTTGTGGTTCTGGTTATAAGAAGAGGGTTTATGTGATAGTTGAAATACATAGGCACAGACAGAGGCCAAGACATAGTAAGTTTCTAAGGCACCCCAAGTGATTTATTCACATATGTAAATTTCAGTGCTTCTCTATAATGTCCAACATATGCTACAGTATAAGATAGTCACGGAGCAGTTTCTCCTCTACTTTCTATGTGCAGTGTATGGGGGACAGCATAGCAGCTAGTCTCCAGCCACCTGCTTTGAGGCATCTAAGATTTAGGGATAGAGCCTGCCAGTTGTGGATTGTAATATATGGAGATAGGCGGTAGCCCAGGGCCCAAGCCTTCTAGGGGGCCCATAGTCCCCACAACCACCCACCAAATTTTATAGTGAGAAGGACCTTTACCAATGAAATCCTTGTACATCTGTTCATGCTCTCAATACACACATACACAAGAGCCATTTCAGGACCTTTGAGGGTCCTCCAAAGGTCCTAAAATTGCTGATTGAAAACAGGCAAAAGGTACTCATCCTCCATTCCCCAAAAAGCTGATTCTAGTACCAGATGTAGGAAGTGAATCCAGATTGTAGGAGCTATAATATTCATACGACCCATGGCCAAAGGCCAATGGAAGTCTTAATCCACTTAATCCAGTGCTAAATAAACCATTTAAAGACTAGAAATAGTGTGAATCCTCATGTAGCCATATTGAGCTCTTGTTTTATGCCTTAAGGGGAACCTGTCATGAAGATTTGCAATGTTTTGACCTAATGACAGGTTCCCATAGGCTGTCCAATACGTATTACAAATCTTCTTTTTATAATAAACTAGTTTTAAAAGTATATATAAGTTTACCTGGCTCCCTGCCAGTACAGAGGACTGAGTCACGAGGGTGCCTGTGCCTGTCTGCGAGTCCCTGTGTCACCAGACCTCTGCTTGCTCTCCCTCTCCACACTCTTTCCTGCTCCCTCCTCCCCCCAGGAGGGGGAGAGCAAGCAGAGGTCTGGTGACACAGGGACTCGCAGGCTCCCACAGATGACCCCATGAGTCCATCCTCTTAATAGCAGGAAGCTATAGAACAGACACGGAACTAAGAACATTCATTATAAAAGAAGATTTGTAATTAGTATGAAACAATCCATGGGAACCTGTCATTAGGTGAAAAGATGAAATCCTGATGACAGGTTCCCTTTAAGTCTAATAAAAGGTTAGGTATGATATAATCTACACTCACTGCTGTTAATCTCCTCCTCGTCGTACACGTCCACCTCGGTCAGCCTGATGAGCATTCTGGACAGGACGCTCAGGAACTGGAGATAAGCACCCGTCTTCCCCACCTAGAAGAAGAGATATTAGCTGTATATATATATATATTTTTCTTACTGTAGTCATTGTGGTGTGCCAAACTGCAGAATGTGTGTGAAATAAGAGCCGATAAGAGGCACAATAACAATATTTATCAGCCCGCAGGCCTCCTTTAGGGAATCATTCTCCGTATGTTCTGAACTAATTAAACACATTTTTTAAAGTTCATTAAAGACCCAGCTGGAGACATACACTTTGTTTGTGCATAGACCGGCCCTCCGACACATGGGATTTTTCCAATTTCCTATCTGCCTCAGACGCGAAAAACAGATGTAACCCTTTGTTTACTCTGTGCGCCGAGAAAGACCGCGGAGGATGCGTCTGAGCGATGGGAATGCCTTACGTGTTTTTCACATCCTTAATCTCATAATCCTGAAGAATGAACCTAATGTTACAAGTAATCATAGAGCGGCACAACAAAATCTGCTATGGACCCCCAATGATCGGTACAGTCACAGACACACAAATATATCCAAATACACACTCATGTGTATTATACATATACACTACAGGACAGGGGATAACAAGCTTATTGGTGAGGGTCTGACTGCTGGGACTTCCACCGATCACAAGAAGGGACCACCAACCTGGCAGGCTGAGCATGGGTCCTGCTACTCCATAGTATAGGGCACATTTACTAAGGGTCCGTTGGATGCATTTCTGTCGGGTTTCCCGAATATTTCTGTTTTTTTTTGGCGCACGCGATTGGATTTTGGACGCAATGGGACGGGTAAGTAAATGTGCCCCAATGTGAGTGTCCAAAATTGCGCAGCACTCGTCTTTCTATGGTGCTCCCTTCCACTGTCTGCTAGAGATTCCCAACACTCCCATACCATTACATCAGGACCCGTGCTGGTATTGCCACTCCACCCATTAGTGAGAATGTTACCCCTGAGCTATTTTTTGCTGGGGGGTACACTCACATGATAGTGGGGGTTGCAGCATTCAGATCTTCACCAATCTGATTGTTATCCCCTACCTTGTGGATAGGGGATAACATGCAAACCTGGTACAATCCCTTTAAACAAGGCAGTGAGTGCCCAACAAGTTATGACATGAATCCTGATTAAAACATAACAAACATTTGAGATGAGCATCAGGACCCGTGCTGGTATTGCTACTAGTGATTGGTGAATTTTAATATTGTTTAGGCGGGGGGGAGGGGAGGGTGGTGTTGTGAATGTTTTTCTAATATACTTTATTAAGAAATTCTGAGATACTTTAAATTCTGAGATTCTGAGATCTGTATTTCAGACTGTACAGTGTGTGACTATGAGGTTGTGTTCACACAGAAAACACTATAGCACTACGTGGTAACTTTGATAGTAAATGAGTATTTAAAGCATCAATCCATATTTACATATGTAGCAGTATAGACATAGTGACTATGGGGCTGACCATGAGCTTACATCTAATCTCCCTGTGTTTGTTTACGTAGCTCTGGGCAGTAAGCATTAACCACTTCTCTTTCAGCTTTATGTTTGAAAATAATGCGTATAATATACTATAGAGCAGAAAGGTTTCACACCCACTGCTCAGAGCTGTGTAAACAAACAGAGAGAAGAGAGATAGAGACCAATTTTTCTTTAAAAACCAGGCAGAATTTGTTAATGCAGTATATTAGATAAATGTTCACAACACTCCCTCCCCACCAAATATTAAAATTAACTGAAATGAGAGTTACTCTTAAAAGACAAACCAACAAGTGCCCTTCAAAAGGAATAGAGAATTGTAGACAGATCTGTTTCCAAATAGTTGTTCCTCTTTTGTATAGGGAGTTGACCTATTTAAAGGGGTTCTCAGGACATAGCGAGTTAGGCACTATTCACAGGATAGGGCCTCACTTGCTCATCGGTGGGAGTCTTAGTGATAGGACTCCCACAAATCACAAAAATGAGGGTCTGTTGTACCCCTGTTGCAACGAGATGACAGGAGCAGCCAGGTGCACATTGATCTTGGTGCAACACATGTACAATGGACCCCTGTTCCTGTAGTTACGGCCTAACCTGCCATGACCAAATAGCCCCTTTAAGGTAGCCCTGGAAGTTTAGTTCCTCAAAAAATAAAACACAACCTTTTAGACTCTGCTTGTCTGCAATGGCAGTCATCATAGGGTGAATGATTTCCTTTGTAACCTTCTTAACAATTGAGCGATGGAGACATGCTGGGCTGTAAGAATGAACTTCAAGGAGTTCTTCAACAAATGTAACTTGGAGCAACGGGGACAATTCACACAATACATAGTGAAGAACTATTCACTGTGGACTTGTGGCCCTTCTTTCTTCTAAATACTGGAGCTACTAGTGGTTGATATGTAAAGTATTCCCTATCCTTTAGATAGCGGGATAAGTTACATTGGTAGGACAACTCTTGGATGTGTAGCTCTGACTACAATGCCCAGATTTATTATACTCGTTGCACACGTATTTATGAAGTGTTTGCTCCAGTTTTGTGTCGCGGCTGAATTGTGTCCGCTGCAACATAAAACTCTGCACCTAAAGGGCAGTTCCAGTGCCGATTCGCAGTAGGTGCCCCATTTATGTTGTAAGTCCGTTAATAGAGATCACAAGATCACAAGCGTGCAATCCCCTTTGGGATTTTTCTAAGATTAAACTCTTTTTCTAGCCCTTCGGCGGAGGTACATACCTGCGGTGGCCCACTGAGCAGCAGCCTCCTTGGATGGAAGGTGTCCATTCTACCCTCATTGACATTGCTGTAGTCCATATGGCTTGGTTTTGGTACCGTCCACTGGCGGTAATACAACGACTGCTCTGTGCAGGTCATCATCTTACTTAACAATGGTCGGAAAGAGCTGGCCCATGAGACGTCACAACATGGGAGAAAGGATGACGACTTGGAGAGTCCGCTGCTGTCCGTAGAGGTGATGATGTCATACACCAGTTTGGGAAGGAACACCACCGGTGGCTGTTTATAGGCCTTGGCCATAGCGCACTGTGAAGTCTGTAGGCCGGATCCACCGTGAAAGCAAGAAGACGACGTCGAAGAGGGTGTTGAGGCTGAGCTTGGGTTGTTCTTCGCCGTGTGACCGCAGCTGTTACTGTCCGGCTGTTCACTGGAGACTGTAGATTGTTTCTTAACGCTACTATCAGATGGTAATTTCGCCTTTTCAGCGGCACAGTCCTCACTATTGGAGACTCTTGATTGTTGTGTTGGTTTGGCATTGTCCTCCACCATGGCTGAATAGGACGATTCACTGCTGCCAACTGAAGCTGAGTATTAAAAATGAAGATTAACATGGAATTTTTAATTTTTGCAAAGATTCTAATAAAAAAAAATTACAAACCGTATCAATGTCCCAGTCACATTGTGTATTGTGCAGGCCATAAAAGTGCTTCAAACCAAAAAAAAATGGATTTTGGCTAAAACATCCCCTGTACTAATGGACTTAAAATGGAAGATTGTGGTGGATGCATCTGGTATTGACGCTCAATGTGGCTCTGACGAATTCAGGTCCATTTGACTGAACAGCAATACCAAGCAAAGCCACTATACAGTGTATGGTGCTGTACTAGTTTTCTTCAGTCATCCTCAATGATTTATAGGGGGTAAAAATGATCCCTAAAAGTATATCCTTCTCACCCCCCAATGCTTGTATAGGGAATTTGTGTGCCACCATATAAAATCTGTATTATTGAATATAACATACACGCTACTTTAACCATCTCCCATCCTCCCCCCACGACAAGTCCCTGATTATTGCCTTATCCATTACAATGGCAGGATCTTACCGGAGGCTTTTGAACACAGAGATGAAGAGGCAGAATCGTCTGACGGAGATCTTTGTCTCTTAGCGGGGCTCCGTTTCTCCGAATTAGACCCTTTTTCAATAGAAAGAAAACAAAAACCTATTTATCTGATGCCAAAAGCCATTATCCCATCCACTTCCTGAACAAGCAATAAAGGAGCTCGCCTGTGACTGCGATGTCATCATCTCTCTATACAACTGTGTAATGTACCCTGATATCAAGAGTTACATATACTGTAGTTAATGGGAGTAGGGGGGTCATTGAGACATTACATAAGAGACCAAATGGAGGACAACATCAATTAAGTCATTGTGAGGAATTGACGAGTCAGGATTTATTACAATTGTCATGCAGGATACAAGTAATTTGCTTGTCGAGACATTTCTTCAGCTTCCTACCATGCACACCTGGTGTAAGACATCTGCTCCTCAATTATCAACTTTAACTTTTTCTCACTTTACCCAAATCTACAGAATATTCTAACTTCAAAATCCGATAGAATCCGATAAAACAATAAAGTAACACAAAAAAAAGATGAAAACCAGGGATATCTTAAATCAAGGGAAATACAAAGGGTAACCCCTGTCCTTTGAGTTGGGCCAGGAGGCTCAGCTTCATTAATGTGAATGGGGCTAAGGTGCAATCTTAAATACAACCTATAGACAGAACAAATGCCGTTTTGTTCTATTCCTGGACAACCCTTTTAAGGATGGTACAATAGACAAGATGGAGGATGGCGGTCGCTTGGAAAGGCGGAGATGTATAGCTACAGCTTGAATTGCTAAAGTAGAAAGTATGTAATGATGACATGAAACTTGAGGTTGGCAGTTCACAGTGACCATCAACAGAGAAGGTCTTCTACATGTTCCTAGGGAAATAATTACTGGAAGTCCTACAAGCCATAAATTCATAACTACAAGAAATTCTGTTTGACCCGCTTACCATCTGTCCCCATCTCCTCATCTTCGTTGTCAGTGCTGCTAAGTTTTTCGGGGTCACTGTCCAGGACATCTCTTCCCAGTCCTCTGTCTTGTGATACATCTGAATCGAGAAAGCAAGATGCAAATCCCAGCTCCTGTTCTATGGCAGTTCTTTCCCAAGTATGAAACTGAACCAGACGGAGATCACAGTATCGTAACGACCTGGAATCGCAACAAATACGGGAGCGTTGGTCAAATCACATCCACATATGAGTCCAATGATCTTGTAAGATGAAACTTTACAGAATCTTATAATAAGGACCAAAAGATTGTCATAGTGTCAGAAGACGAACTTACCTTCCACAGCCAGCTATTAACTCTCTTTTCTCTACAGCGGCGCCGCGGTGGTTTGTATACCCTGTAACCCAACTAGCCAATCACATTACTCGCAGGGTAATTTAAGGCACCTTCCACCAGAGCTATAGGGTTACTAGTGTCCCGGCTAAGGTGCATATATAAGTTTATCCATTTGCCTGACTTCTGACCTGCCTGACATTTCTGAATCTATTCCGCCTTCCCTGACCTTGACCTTAATTGTCATTTGTTATTGTAAATTCTGGTGGTGGTTCAGATACCTATACGGGGTTAAGGACTAATACCTGGGGGGGGGGGGGGGGCGAAGGACACTTTCATTATGCCCTCATCTGTAGACCCAATTCTAATCAGTGTCAGGTCTCAGCTATCATGTTTAGGCACCATTAGGACTTACCTTGGCAAAGATTCACCAAGAGGCTCCATTCCACTGCAAATCAGAATGCATGGAAGGCCTTCCAGTGCCAGGTATGTCCGGGGCTGCCAGTCTTCCTCTTCATTCTTTTGCCAGACCTGCCAATTAATTGTCCAAAGCCATTACTTCTACTTTACAGTTGTGTTACTTTGTTCAAAGGCTGAAGTTTCTCATGAAACCAGTTCAACATGGAGACATGCTTACAAAACCCTTGATAGTCGAGAAGCCATAACAAGACTCCAGGGTAACCAACAGACACATGTGTGACAGTGTATCATAGAGTTGATCATTGTTCGAACCTAAATGTTAGGATACGTGAAGCCAATAGGAGTAGTCATGGAAGGATCTAAACCTCACAAGAGTCAAATCAACAATGGTTACCTTCAGTTGGTCCACAAAGTGCTTTCCGATGTTGATCGTTGTGTTGGCTGCCCCAAGGATTATTTCAAAGCGATTCTGAAGACCCAGCCGTTCTCTAACATGGCAGAGGCGCTCATAGGCCAATGTGGCCAACTGGAGGCACGGGATTCTCAAGAGAACCATAAGTCCATGCCCACTGGCACACTGCTTGGGGGAGTTCAGGAGGTTCTGAACAATCTCAAGAGTTTCCACTGAGGTATAGCTTTTCATCTGAGAGAGACCACAGACGGCCATCATGGCTGAGGAGTAGTGCTGGATAAGGAGAAATGTCCGTATCACAGCACTGTGGAGCTTAGGAAACCTAATATAGATAACAAAACAAAAATATTAAAGAAGGAGAAATCTATCGTGTCATGTACACAATTGTTCATTGTAGAAGAAAATTCATTGCAGATTTTGTAGCAAAAAGTAGCAGATTTTAGAACTCCGTTTGCAACTTTAATTGTCATCTGTGAAATTCATCTGCTGTGAGTGACTGCTGTAGTATTCAACTGGAAGCCTGCTACAGTTTGTTTAAACAGTAAGTTTAAAGGGAATCTGTCAGCAGCTTTGACCATCCAAAGCTACAAACAGTGTAAGGCATTTTCCATGGTGAGCTGTGAGCAGTCATACCTTTGTGTATGCAGTATACCTTTGTGTAATGTAAGTAGTGACAGGACTGTGGAAAGTGAAGTTATAATACAGCTCTGCAGTTCCTTCAATGGTTCTATGCAAGTTTACAGCCTGAAGAGCTTCCTGTTCTCTGCACTGTGCTGTTTCACAGCCCCTCCCTACTGCTATGAGTGGGAATTTGATTGGATACTTACAGCAGTCACTCAGAGCAGAGGGAAGGGGTTGTGGAACAGTCCATTTAAAAGAGCAGAAAGCTCTTCAGGTTGAAAGATCTGTTCAGAGCACTTTCAGGAGCTGCATTTTTCATAACCCTGTTGCTACTGACTACACACATCTCCAGAGCCTTTACCTAACAATGTCTGCAGTGTTTCATAGTCAAAACTGATGACAGATTCCCTTTCACTCGCATAAGTGATCATCATATAGGCACAGTGACAAAATTACAGCCCTATTACATGTATACATCATCTGCAGCTTCTTGGATTCCATCAATGGGAGTTATGGTTGTATTTGGTATTCATGAAATGATGATCGGTGTCTGCGGGCATTTGTTTTGATACATGAAAGTCACGACACCCTGGCACAAGGAGAGTTTTAATCAAAGATTCTCTGACCTTTTTCCTAATGCTAACACAATGGCTTCAAAGGAGCTGTCATGACGCAGCAGCGGGAGACTGTGCCCGGACAGCGTGGATTCAATGTATTGCGAGAGGCCGAAGTACTTCCTGTTTTCATGGTAGAGCTCCATCCCCTGCAGGAATGAATCCATTGCATCATAAGACAGACAATATGAAGAGAAAAACAGACACAAATATATATGCAATGCAAGCCTTTGCTCCCTTGCAGATGTATTGTATTAATCATATATACCATATACTAACTTTCAAAGGAGCGGTCCACCAATCAAACTGAAAATGAAAAAAAAAAATGCCTTTGCTGCAAACCAGTTTGATGCACTGGTTGATATCTTACTATATTTCTATAACTATATTGAAGCTTTGTTTTGCTTATACAGAGCAAATCATCAGCATAGATGATAGTAGATAGTAGAAAGACCTAATGATCTCAGCATGCAGTCACCACTAGAGGGAACTAAGGAGTCCATTAGATACTGATTTAACATTGGCCACTTGAATTACCCACTATATGTGGAAGCTGTATATATATATATATATATATATATATATATATATATATATAACTGGGGGGGCTGTATATAGGTGTATTACTTTTGGAGAAGCAGGGGATGTATATATATTACTGGCTGGGGGTTTGGGAGGCAGCCGTATAAAGATTTATTACTGGGGGGAGGCTGTATATAGATGTATTACTGGGCAGGGTGAGGTGGCTGTATATAGACTTATTAATGGGGGAGGCTGTATATATAGATATATTATTGGGGGCAACCTTAATCCGTTAACTGTTACTCCATTAACATCTATGAAACTGCTAGAGGTAGCTGAGATCTCTAATCCTCACAGTATAAGGGATATGTGTCCTATTGTTGGGATCCCACGGACAATAATTGGGTCCTGATTCCCAATTTGAATTGAGTGGTAGCATTCCTGGCCAATCATACCCATGGCTAGTTGCATGGTCGTCAATCTGCAGGATATGCTGTTCGGCAGCCAATCCTGTAATATGTCCGGGTCATGTGGCCGAACACCAAACTCAAACTTGAAGTAATCTCCAGCACTCGATTCACTGCCTATGTAACTGGCAGAGGTTGCTTGAGCTCTGAAGTGGTAGGACCCCAAGCAATCAGACACTTATGCCCATTGAACAAGCCACGAAACTTTGCAACTTTGAACAAAGCACACTACAATACCTACATGGCTGTATGATGAAGGCCAGTGGATCTCATTGTAGGGGCTGATACGGGTGTTCTGCGTCTGAAGGGCGTAGGGACAAGACGTCACGTGTAAGAGTAAAATATTGGGCGAATCCCTTAATTCCCTGCAGTTCAATAACCGATCCACCAGTCCGAAGGAGGCGTCCCTCTGAGGATAGGGACCGTACAGGGAGCTGCAGAGATGAACATAATAACCATTGATTATTCATTGTGAGTCCTGAGAAAGCCAATGTGAGGGATGTAGGACGAGCACCAGGGAACGTGTCTCCGAGTCCTGGAGGCTGCTTAGCGATAGGACATATAGGACAGTCAAGTGGCTGCAGGTAATTGAACCCACCAGCCTCATGATTTCCAATGTCAATGTTTCCCTGAGCACAAATAACAAAGTCTTATTATGGTATATAAAAGCTAAAGCAGAGGCAATCATCCGAATACTTCACCAGGTTACAGCCAAGCCATCTGGTCTATGTATCTCCCAGGAGCGGGAAGATACTATATATAGGAATAAACACTGCGGCTTTACATACATTTGAAAGTTTTATCACCTCTAAAAGGGTCCCTAAAGGGCAATTGTATCCTGTTAGACTTGTCCGGATTATACAGAGAATTTTACTGCTTGACTCGCTGGTGATTGGCTGTATCACGGGATTAACAGATCTGCAGATGTTCCGTTTTTCTGCAGTGCCTCCGCAGGTTTGGCGCAGAATTGCACTGTTTAAAAGGAAATGTCACCAGGTTTTACCGCACTAAACGACATCATTTCTCCTATACAGAATCTCCCCCAAATTCAGGCAAAAATGACTCGTTTTCACATGAGAGAGTAAAGTCAATTGGTTTAAGTCAGAATGTCATTCAGAAGTCCATATCTTTGGTTCTATACTACCCAGAAATGGGCTTTTTGTGTCAGGCAGTTAAAATATAGGCGGGAACTGGATCTTTATCTACTATGGGCCACATTTATCACTTTTGTGCGCCTAAGTGTAGTAGTTGCGCCTAAATTCGGGCTCACTGTTTTGCCAGAATTATCACAAGCTACAACCATCTGTGATAAGTTAATTTCCTGCCTCTTATTAATCACTTTACTTAAAAACAGTTTAGGCGCAGTTTAGGCGCAGTTTAGGCGCAATGTTAGATTCGGGCACTTACATGTGATCCTGCTACAAGCTCCTCTCTGCTTCTCCCACATCCCAGAATGAAGATAATACTCACAGCAGCACCCAGGTGTGTGACACCCTGCACCCAGTGACCTCCTCAGCAGGGGCTTCTCCTGGAGGGGATCCCCCAGTGCTGGTCTCCTGCTGCACCCCTGTAATTCTACACAGTATCCCCCTCAGACACTGTGCAGAATTACATGGGGGACACTTGTTTGTAGTATCTGCAACATTCTGCAAACTTGTGCAAACTTCTTTTGCTCTTGCTGTGAGCTCAGCGTTTTGCAGAATATTTTGTAAATAGAAGGTGATGAACTGTAAATAGAGTCTGCAGCTCCTGTCTGTAATGTATCTAATGTATCTATTATATGTTCTAGTGTCTGCAGAGTATCTAATGTATCTATTATATGTTCCAGTGTCTGGCTGAGCTTTGCTGCTAGAAATGAGCTGTTCTGCAAAGGGGCTCAGTGCTTTCTTCTCAGATAACGCCACCTTCGGGCTGGAGTGTTTTTGCGCCCGTTTTTGCGCCTAAATGCAAAAGTCGCACGTGATGAATATCATTAGGCGCAGCAAAACATCTGGAATTGAATGATAGATGAGGGAAAGGTGGTTATTTTAGCTGCGCGGCTAATTTGACGTTTAATCGCAAAACGGGCGCAAAAACGGTGCGCCTAAACGAAAAGGCGCAAAAACAGCAGAAAAAACAAGTGATAAATGTGGCCCTATGTCTTTAGCTGCCTGATGTGATCTGAAAGATGCAATTCTTATCTTTCATATGACACAAACAGTTGTTTCTAGGCGCTATAGAAAAGAGGATAGGGACATCTGAAATTATTCTACCCCTCAAACCATTAAAATTGACTCATCTCATGTGAAAATGAAGTGAGAAGAGTCACATTTGCCTGACTTTGGAGGAGATTTTTTTTATTAGTAAAAGAGTGAGATTTCACATGAAAGAGGGATTTCTAGAAAGTACATTTCATCCCCTACTTGAGGGGAAAGGTAGTTTCATGGGGTAAAACCTTGTGACAGGTCCTTTTTTTGTCATCATTTGTAATCCTTTTAAATTATAAAAGGAAAACCTGAGAACATTTACGGTACATTTTTTCCTATTAAACCAGAAATAATATTATGCTTACAAACAAGTCACACAAAAGGTGAAATTTTTCTCAGTTTTGGTAATTGAGGCATCAGAAGACCTTGGTCCTGAAAGAGCTAGACGAGCAAGCTGCTCCCCCCACCGGGTTATTCACCAGGTCTAGCACATGTCTCCTTGCAGTCCATGGACAATACCCCATGGACGCTAATTATATAGGGCACCATATCCCACAATAAGGCCCTATGCACACAACTGTAATTGTGGCCTTGATCTGGCCGCACTAGAACACAGCCCCCATAGTGGTCTATGGCACCCGGTCACAGTGAATTGAGGACACTGTGTCCCACCGTACTGGGGCCTGGCTGGGCGGCCACACCACAAAGGATAGGAGATGTACTATCTTTTGCTGGATTTGCGGCCACCCAGCTGCTATGGATAGAGGAGGGGTGAGGAGCAGTCACTACCACCTCTTCTACACCTGGCCTTTTGGTAAGCCCGGGAGCATACAGTATTGTGCATGAGTCCTAGGGTGTCCGGACAATGAAAATTGCCTAGTGTTCTAGTCCCTTGACCTCGGCTTGTTTCCTGACTATGTAATTCTTTCTTACCCTTGACCTGTTGACTTCTGGTGTTGACCTCCGCTTGTCCCTGACTTCATATCTGTGCTGCTCTCCTCGATCTGCTGCCTGACTTTCAACTCTGCAAGAACTTGTCCTGATCTCAACTTGTACTTAACTCTTGCCCGACCCCTGTTGTCTTTCTGTACTAGGTCAGACGTTTTTACACTAAATCGAACCTTTTAAAGGGCATTGTCCCTCAAAGGTGAGCTGGAGATGCTGGATGGTGAACCTGGACAAAAGAACACCAGACCCACGGTGCACCGAAATGCATAGGGAAGTTATGTTTATGATGTAGGATATAGGCATTATTATTCTTAGTTTATCTGTGACCCTTTCAGGATCAGACTGACCTATGGTATACATATATAATACACATCACCTGGTAAGATCCCAGTGAGCGTGGTCATGAACCAAGACGAACAGTGTGTGCGGGTTTTGCATGGCTTTTTGGAGAAACGACTTGAATTTTCTGGGGGCATCGGCATCAAGTTTCATGACGTACTGCTCCATACACTGTTTGGTCAAGTGATCCTTCTCTATGCCCAATTCCAGCAGGACACCTGCATGAAAGGACCAAGTCACGTCACTGCCCGCAGCAAAGTCAAGGACAAACCCTGGACGAATGAAGAAATAATTCCATACCTGAACTCCAGACGTGAGACAGGCTTTGCTGATAAGTGACCTCAGAGGGCGGGACACAAATAAGAAAATCGACTTTCTCAAAAGATCCCAAATCGAGGTTCTGGGTGCTGGAGTCAGCGATAGAGCACACGTTAGACAACAGCTTCTGTGCCACCGCCAACTGGGAGGGCCGCAGCTGATGCCACTCTATGTTATAACCTGCAAGTGCCAGAATGGAAGATTATATCATTATTATTAATATTTCTACATGATGAAATAAGTATAAGAATTACTATAAGGCTTTATTCACATCCGGGGCTCCATGCACAAGTTCAAATTTTTATAAACAAAGAAGTAGATTTCAGTTGTGGCACATGATGCACCCAAATAATTAAGAGGCAGAAACCTCCTAACAATACCGGCATACCATGCACTAGCAGGACGCATAATTCTTAATATATCATACTATTTGTAAACCTATGAAAATGAGAAAGTTTTAACGTCTTTTCAGCATTACTCTGTATGCTTGTGCCATCTGGTGGAGAAACAGTAGAATGCAGCCTTATTTGTCTTCTAAGCTTAGGTCATTCATTGTATGTCAGAATATAAACAATAGTGTAAAGTCGATTAAAATGCAATTACACAGGAATGACTAGAGGAATTAGAGTGGATTCAGCCCTCCAAATCTGCATTTATGTACAAAAACTGGGATTTTTAATCATAGACTGATTTGGCAAGCTCTGTGCAGCGCTGCAGAATCTGTGAGCGCTATATAAATAAAAAATTATTATTATTATTATAGATACTTACTGGAGCATGCCGCCGGTCTGCTCTCTCCAATCAGCTTTTTTGGGGTTGACGAAATGAGGCTGTGGTTTTCCTGATGGTATTTATCTAATAGGACGTCAATATCTCCATCTATTGAAAGAGATCAGACACGAGATCGATCAATAAAGATCGCTAATAGAGAAAGCTAGAGATCAGAGATCAGATGTATATGGGTTCTTTTGATCAGTTTAAACATTTTTAAACCCCTAATATTAAGACCATTATTTCCTATTGTCATACATCCTCCGGGATACCTTACAATGACCATAATACCTCTGTAAAAGGGTTTTTCTCACGAACTAAGTTAGGCCCTATCCTCGGGATGGACCTAAATTGCTGATTGTGGGGGTCTCAGTGCTGGGGGGTCCGTCAGACCCCTCACTGCTCCATCAGACTAATGGAGCAGATGGCTGTGCATGACTGCTCTGCTCCATTAATCTCTATGGAGCTGATGGAGATCAGTGAGCGCTGCCCTCAGCAATTCCGTCAGCTCCATAGAGATTAATGGAGCTGAACGGTCATGCGCAGCTGTCTGCTCCATTAGTCTCAGCAGTGAGACCCTCATCGATCAGCAAGTTAGGCCCTATCCAGTGGATAGGGCCTAACTTTAGTTCGTAGGAAAACCCCGTTAATGTGTGTCACTGCAGAAATTTGCACCATTGTCTAATCTGCAATGAAAATCCACACCCCAGACCAATTTCATAGATACCCCAGAATTTCCCTCCCATGTAGATGAGTCCTGCACAGTCTAATACCTGGACAGAAGCTGCTGAAGAACGCTCGTAGGGACTCCACCTTCCCACTCGTCAGCTCATAGTTCACTTCCTTCATGTAGTCAGACGGGGAGTACATACTTTCTATTAATGTACGAGCCTGGTATTTCCCTGTAACAGACCAAAAAGTGGAATAAAATTACTCAGTTTACTAATATTTACATACATGTGGGTGTTAGTATAGTGGAAGCCCTTTTTTAATCCATGGTATAGAGGGGGAGTTGAATGCAATATAGCCCCTTAGCAGGGGTGTAATTTGAGGGGAAGCAGGTGTGGTGGCAACCAGGCCCAAGAGGATTAGGGGGCCCATAAGTTGTCACTTTCCCATATGAGAAACCTAGTACTATAAACTATACATTCTAGTCAGGGGCCTTCAGCTTCACGCTACAACACTGCCCTTTAGATCCCTTCTCCGCCATTGACCTAGCAACCAATGTGTCCATTATGAAATATTGTTCCTATTAGATCTTATGTGTCCCATAGAGCCTGATCACCTCTGTGTGCCATCTACTGTCTATATTTGGTATTGCAGCTGCTGACTGAAGAATCGGCTAACCTCTCTAAACTTGTCAGGGTCCGCTAAAGCTTTAGTAAACTTGTAGGAACAATCAAAGGGGGAATAATACTAATAGGAGTTAATAACCGGGATTCATAGTAGTCAGGGCAATTATAGGAGCTTTATACTTTTGGGGCCCACTAAGGCAATTACATTTTGTGGGGGACACTACAGGAGCCATATTGTTTGTAGTCAACCAAGGAATAATTATTTAGTATGGGGGGGCCACCAATGGAGCATTAGGCTGTGTGTTACGCAAAAAACAGTATTATGGCTGTGTGTGGATTCAAACGTACTAGGACTAATGTGTAAGGTCATTGAAGGGTTAAGGGGTGTTGCTTAACTGGGCTCACAGATATATAAAGTTAAAAAGTAGTAAAGATATTATAAAGTGAACTTTTGGCGCAAGAAAATACAGTGGCCTTACCAAAACTGGGAACATTTACCCCATAGACAGTGCTGCTCCTGATCTCATGGAGCTTCAAGCTCCCCCCTCCCCTCCTGACTACTTATCCTGCAGTCCAAAATCACATACAATAGTCCAAACAAAAAATTGTGTATCACTGGAAACTACAATATTTCCCGTAGTCACGTGTGCACAATGTAGAGACCTACCAGTCACCACAATGCAGGAGTCCATGCTGTTGTGTCTGGCGCTGCAGATTATTACCACGTAGTTGGTCTTCGTCAGTTTTCCCTCCAGCAGCAGCTTAAACATTTCAGAGAGACCTTCTGATAAGGAGTAGTTGCATTCAATGATTTTTACACTTTCGTTACAAGAACTGGCAGCCAGGCCGGCCAACCAGGGCAACTGAGCGGGGGTGACGGCGGTGCCGAGGCTGGGGAACTGGGGGAACGTCTGTGACATGTTCTGCTGGTACTGGCGGATCTCTGCGAGGTGCGTTTCCCTCCATGAGCGCATTAAAATCTGTTCTAGATCTTCGATGAGGGGCACCTGGTCTGGAGCTGGGAACAAAAGTTTTTTTAGAATTGCAAAAAATGTAGACTTAAAGGCGTTGTCCACTTTTAGCACATAATCAATATTGTCTGTGTAATGAGAAGATATGCAATTTTCCCAAAAACTTTCTGTATTAATTTCCCCCCGTTTTTCTAGATCTTTGCTTGTCGTCATTTTATAGAGAGATACATTCATTGCTTTTTGTGGATAAACACCATTCCCTGGTCATGTGATGTCACACAGGTGCATGCCTTATTTTAGCCCTGGTCAGGAATGTAACACAGGTGCACGGCTCGTTATATCCCTGGTCATGTGATGTCAAACAGTTGCACAGCTCGTTATATCCCTGGTCATGTGATGTCACACAGGAGCACGGCTGGTTATATCCCTGGTCATGGGATGTCACACAGGTGCACGGCTTGTTATTTCCCTGGTCATGTGATGTCACACAGGAGCACGGCTTGTTATTTCCCTGGTCATGTGATGTCACACAGGTGCATGGCTAGTTATATCCCTGGACATGTGATGTCACACAGGTGTAACGACTCGTTATATCCCTGGTCATGTGATGCCACACAGGTACACAGCTTGTTATATCCCTGGTCATGTGATGTCACACAGGGGCACAGCTCGTCATATCACAGAAAATAATCAGAGCTGTGTGAAATAACAAGCAGTGCACCTGTGTGACATCACATGAGCAGGGATATAAAGAGCCATGCAACTGTGTGACATCACATGGGCAGGGAAATAACGAGCCTTGCACCTGTGTGACATCAGATGACCAAGGACCGGTGTTTATCCACAGGAAGTAAACAATGAAACTTCCTGTAGAATGACAGCAAGCAGAGATCTAGAAAACTTTTCATTACACAAACAATATATATTATTTTCCAAAGGTGGACAACACCTTTAAATATATTTTTTACTGTGGCCAGACACAAAATTCCTGTACATCTCAGTCTGCACTTACCGAGCTGGACGAGGTAGTAGACAGTCAGCAGCAGCTGCATTTCCTCGGAGATGGGCTGGATGGTGGTGGGTGCATACTGTTCATAGGTTTTGGGCATGGACTGGGAATTCTTGTAACAATTGTACAAGAGAGGACTGACAATCACTTCATTCACATTACCACAGAGGTACGGGAAGTTACCATGACCTGCGAGACACAACATAACACACTGCAAATGTTGTCTTCAACAGGGAGAATTAATGGGTTATTCCAACAGAAGATATCCTATCATTTTGTATCTCCATGGTAACAGACTACAGACAAGTAGTCAGATCCCTTAGTCATTCTCTCGTTCATCTGTATCCTACAATGACATTTTTTCGGGAAGTGCGAGGCAGGGTTGGACCACACAGTAATTGTTAGGAGCGTTTAACCATGGAATCCCACAGATCTTTATAGGAACTGAAGACATAAAAACGGTGGGATGCTTCAATCATTCGGATGTCTTATATATGGAATAATGTGACAGCAAAATAATTCTGCTTCTATAGCGTATACATCAACAAGCACCCCTTCATCTACATACACCAAATGTAAAGGGGAGTTACAAAAATCAAGAAAAAAAAACCCTGGGGGCCGATGGTATGAAAAAAAAATTGCCTGCCTGGTCATGACCATGACCCCTCCAGAACTTCCAGCCCAGTACAGGACTGTAGTTAAAGTCAGTGTCGGACTGGCATGTGTTGGGCCTACCAGAGGTGGTGATCTTGAGGGCCCACCCTTCAACCACAAAGTAACATTTAAAAAAATCATATTACATAGGATGTATCATCAAAAAGATCCAATAATCTATAATATCGGAAGCATCCTATATGAAATAGATCATCATTTCGAATGATTACTCCATTAACTTCCATTATAAAGTGTTAGAACCTGGGGCCCACCGGAGGATTCTCTGATGCTCTGGTGGGCCAGTCCGACACTGGTTATAGTCCATAGTGTACTCCTTCACATACCTTTAAAAATGACTGGTGTGATCATGCAGGTCTTCAGTAAGTTGTCCGGGATGGATAAAGGCTCACCACTGGCCACCAGGGGTGATGACAGAGGGTTGCCGGGGGTGGGCTGTAGTGCACATTGCTGACCTATGGTATCTACATAGGAAGAAATCATTATTACTGACAAGGAATTTTTTTAAGTAAATGTCAACCATAGCCACTGCTGAAAAAATATTAGAAATATAAAAAAAAAAATTACAAAACATTAGTGTAGGATAATGTAGAATACGTCCCCCCCTGTGGCCCTTCTCCCCTAAATGCAAATAGGAAGAGGAGTGAACATTGGCAGCAGCCTGTGATTGGCTGCTGTTGATGTTCAGGGTGTTTCTACAGTGATGTCACTGTCCTTATTACCTTGTTAAAAACATATATCATATATACTTGAGTATAAGCCTAGTTTTTCAGCACGAAATTTGTTCTCAAAAACCCTAACTCGGCTTATACTCGAGTCAAGAATAATTAGTCAAAACTCCCCTTTCCGACGTCACCCGTAGGTCCTATGCTTGTTTCGATGCTCCGGTGCCACCGCGGGTCCTTCAGTTAATCTTTGGGTCCCCTAGAGATGCCAGCAGCTCACAAACAATGACGTCGGCAAGCAGCTGACGTAATTCTGTGTGGCGGCC
Organism: Engystomops pustulosus; assembly: GCF_040894005.1. NCBI lineage: Eukaryota > Metazoa > Chordata > Amphibia > Anura > Leptodactylidae > Engystomops > Engystomops pustulosus. The sequence continues at coordinate 200,312,262 of NC_092413.1, read as the reverse complement.
GAGCGTGAAGACCCGAACAGGAGCGGAAGAATCCGAAGACGACCGAAGGACCCGAGGCAGCACCAGAGCATCGGAGACCGACAGGCTATACACTACAGTGGCTGGGCAGGCTGTGTACTATAGGGTGCTGGCAGGCTATACACTACAGGGGTCTTGCTGGCTATATACTTGGAGTCTGTGACCAATGCGTTTCCCACCCTTGGCTTATACTCGAGTCAATAGGTTTTCCAAGTTTTTTGTGTTAAAATTAGGGGTCTCAGCTTATACTCGGGTCGGCTTATACTCCAGTTGCAATCACACACATTTAAACACTGACATATACACACATTTATCTACTTATATACATACAGTATAAACACACAATATACAAAGCAAACAACATAAACATACATACAGTATATACATATGACACATACACACATACAGCATATACACACCCAATACCCTAGATGTTGGGGCCCCCTGACACTGCAGGCCCCAGGGAAGCTGCTACCCCTGGAGTTTTGTCACTAAATTCTACGTGGAGTGTGATGACCAGGATACTTTAAAAAATATTAGGACATTAGATTTTTTTTTTAATTATGTTGTTCATTACAGTATAAACAATATAATTTACATATTAATTAATTCATTCTTTTTAATGTTGGGCGGATGGTTATGTAAGTTCAAGGGGGTCATATTTCTGTATGAAAATAAAAGTACTTTGCCTCAGGTCACTCACCGACTTTTGCGCAGCTACTTGTATTGTGGTAGCTGTTTTGTGGGTAGGGGGAGTCTGTGGACGAGGGCGACTCTGGGGACCAGCCTTTGTGTCGTTTCTTGGGAGGCCCAGAGTTGGTAACATTTCCTTAGAAAACAACAAAAACAAAAGTATAAAATATCTAACATCACCATAATGTGAGTGCACATAAGGAAAAATATCTAAAATGGTCTAATATTTATAAGTTGATCAAAAGGAATCAGCTGCTAGGACTCTCCTGTGGACCGTGTTTTTGATACAGCAGAAGAATAAAACAAAAACATTTTTTTCACATATCTTCTAATTTTGTGACTTAAAAATCATCTGGTTTTCACTGTCCCATATATATATATGTACTTTATTTTAGTGTCACTATGTATATTATCCCTGTGCTGTGACATCACTGTGTGTATTATCCCTGTACTGTGACATCACTGTGTGTATTATCTCTGTACTGTGACATCACTGTGTGTATTATCCCTGTACTGTGACATCACTGTGTGTATTATCCCTGTACTGTGACATCACTGTGTGTATTATCTCTGTACTGTGACATCACTGTGTGTATTATCCCTGTACTGTGACATCACTGTGTGTATTATGCCTGTACTGTGACATCACTGTGTGTATTATCCTTGTACTGTGACATCACTGTGTGTATTATCCTTGTACTGTGACATCACGGTGTGTATTATCCCTGTACTGTGACATCACTGTGTGTATTATCTCTGTACTGTGACATCACTGTGTGTAATATCCCTGTACTGTGACATCACTGTGTGTATTATCCCTGTACTGTGACATCACTGTGAGTATTATCCCTGTACTGTGACATCACTGTGTGTAATATCCCTGTACTGTGACATCACTGTGTGTATTATCCCTGTACTGTGACATCACTGTGTGTATTATCCCTGTACTGTGACATCACTCTGTGTATTATCCTGTACTGTGACATCACTCTGTGTATTATCCCTGTACTATGACATCACTGTGAGTATTATCCCTGTACTGTGACATCACTGTGTGTAATATCCCTGTACTGTGACATCACTGTGTGTATTATCCCTGTACTGTGACATCACTGTGTGTATTATCCCTGTACTGTGACATCACTGTGTGTATTATCCCTGTACTGTGACATCACTGTGTGTATTATCCCTGTACTGTGACATCACTGTGAGTATTATCCCTGTTCTGTGACATCACTGTGTGTATTATCCCTGTACTGTGACATCACTGTGTGTAATATCCCTGTACTGTGACATCACTGTGTGTATTATCCCTGTACTGTGACATCACTGTGTGTATTATCCCTGTACTGTGACATCACTCTGTGTATTATCCTGTACTGTGACATCACTCTGTGTATTATCCCTGTACTATGACATCACTGTGTGTACTATCCCTGTACTGTGACATCACTGTGTGTACTATCCCTGTACTGTGACATCACTGTGTGTATTATCCCTGTACTGTGACATCACTGTGTATATTATCCCTGTACTGTGACATCGAGTATAACATTCCTGTATTGCAGTAAAGCATGCTGTTTTAAAGTGAGGGCAAAACCTACCTAATACGGCTGGCCTGGGTTGCACAGATGGAGTCACCTTTGCCGGTTGCTGGGCGCCACATGTGCCGTTCGTATTCTGATAAGATGTTCCATTCTGCACTGGCGGAAATCCATTTTCTCCTGTAAGACATTGGAATCACATTATACTACAAGAGTCTTGTACAGCACAGTGCCATACAGACACTGAACCAGCAGAGGGCAGCAGTGTTGTGCAGCCGGAATGACTAGTGACTGCAGCATTGGCAATGACTGTAGGTGACTACTAGCCACATGATTTTCTCTGGTCTTACCTGTACCATTTGTCCCATGTACAGCCGGGTCACTCATCTTATTGATGGTGGAGACAGAAGTATCCAGCAGAGTGAGTCCAGTGCTGGAGCACATGCTGGAGGAGGAATGGCGGCTTCTCACCTCTACCGGGAGATCAGATATAGAATTAATTTTAAGCAAAATATTTAAAAAATGATGTGTTTGGTAATAATTTGAGACACTATGTGGCAGTATTATTTTGGCACTATATGGCAGTAAATATTTAGCCCTGTTTAGTACAATTTTGTGGTACTATGTGGTGTACCGTATGTTACTATTTTGTGGCAATTTGCTGTATAATCAAGAAACAGTACAGAACTAATTTGAGCCATCATTCTTTGACAGTATATGGTACGTCAGTATTATTTAGACACCAAACAGCAGTACATTGTTGCCACTGTGTGGTACTTTTTGTGGTACGATGTGGTAGTATTAATTAAGCACTATATGGCACAATTTGGTGGTACTATGTGGTAGTATTATTTAAGCACTACAAGGCAGTGACCTGTTAGCACTGGATGTTATATGGCAATTTGTGGTATAATAGAGGCAGTATTATGGCAGTAAATTGTTGGTAACTTTTTGCGGTAAAATTTTTGTTCCGTATGTTACTATTTTGTGGCACAAAGTTGCATAAATGAGGTACTAAATGGCAGTACAGGCAGTCCCCAGGTTACGTACAAGATAGGTTCTGTAGCTTTGTTAATAAGTTGAACTTGTATGTAAGTCGGAACTGTATATTTTATAATTGTAACCCCAGCCAAAAATTTTTTGGTCTCTGTGAGAATTGGATTTTAAAATTGTCGGGTTGTCATAAGGATTAACAATAAAGCTTCATTACAGACACCTCTGATCACTGTTATAGATGTTTAGATGTTTATTGTAGCCTAAGGCTATAGTACAGTAAATTACCAACGTTTGCAACTAGGGGTCGTATGTAAGTCGGGTGTACTTTAGTAGGGGACAGCCTGTATATTGTCAGCACAGTATGAAAGTATTTAGTGGCATTATGTATTATTTAGGCACTGCATGGCATTAAACTTTTAGTGCTTTATGGCACAATTCTGTTATACTATGTGGTGGTATAATTTAAGCTCTATGGGGGAGATTTATCAGAAGTGTCTGAGGTACAGTTCTAGTTTCCAATGGAAACCAATCAGAGCTCAGCTTCCATTTTATAAACATCTGTGGGGAAATAAAAGCTGAGCTCTGATTGGTTCCCATGGCCAGTTCTGCCCTCAAACATATATGACAATCACAGGTTGGCACTGTATGTTACTATTATGTCCCACTGTGAGGTATAATTTCGGCACTATATGGCAGGAAATTTTAGCAGTACATAGAACTATTTCGTAGTACAATATATGGTATTATTAATACATCACATGGCACAGTTTTGTGGTAGTATTACGGATATGTGACTCCCTATATTGGTCCTATCAGGGAAATCACCAGCTCCAAAGGCCTAAATCTGGTCCTGGCTGTAGCCCATGTAGCATCTCACCTGTCCCCTTCCAGGATATCAGAGCGCCTTTGGTCAGGCATCCCTGTGCGTTCCTGATGAGATAATACTTCAAGTGTTTCTGTTTCTTGGGCTGTGTGGTCAGCTTAAGGTTAATGTGATTGGAAAACTCAGTGAAGTAACGGAAGCCTTTCTCTCCACATCCAACACAATTGCCCGAAAATCCTGCGAGAGGAGACACGAACCATCAGGATGGACAAAAACATTCAAAAAGTAATATTCATATTCAATAAAGTGATGTCATTAAGGCAAAGTTCACATACAGATTTCACACCCAGCACCTTCTGCCCCCACCATCATAAGCCCTGAAATATCCTCTTCTCTTCTGTGTAAACAGCTCCTACAGCAATCAATGTATCTCCATGGTTACCGACTACAAACAAATCCCAGGCGTCAGATCTGCAGTCATGTACATTTTGCAACCTATAGACAATGAGGGTTTCCATGTTTTTATATAAATGGCCTTTGCTGAGGTAACGTCCTAAGGCGTGGCGTGGCGTTTTGAACCCGTTTTTGGGCCGTTTTTAAGCAGTTCGTTTAAAAACGCAGAGTCACCCAGTCAACTGATTAATCCAGCAGGGGAGACATCAGTAGTCAGACCCACCCCACTGGTCCATGTAAAAATCCTGCAATACCCCTATGTTTCCTATACGCATACGTTTTATGCACTTATTGGATAGAATAGGGTTTCTTATCCAAATGACGACAAGCAGAGATCTCAAACCTGATTTAAACACAACTTTTTCACAATTCTTACATTCATTTACTGAAATGGGAATCCCATACCATTTTCCGAACAATCAACTTGCTGCCAGTGAATGGAAACGATAACTCTGGAGCAGCGGTCCTCCCTTTTCCTTAGCCCCCTCTCCTTTTAAGGACAGAAATGGGGGTATTATAAAGAGGGGGCTGCAGGAAAGGGGGCATTATAAGGAGGGAGCTGCAAGAAAGGGGGCATTATAAGGAGGGGGCTGCAGGAAAGGGGGCATTATAAGGAGGGGGCTGCAGGAAAGGGGGCATTATAAGGATGGGGCTGCAGGAAAGGGGGCATTATAAGGATGGGGCTGCAGGAAAGGGGGCATTATAAGGAGGGGGCTGCAAGAAAGGGAGCATTGTAAGGAGGGGGCTGCAGGAAAGGGGAAATTATAAGTAGGGGGCTGCAGGAAAGGAGGCATTATAAGGAAGGGGCTGCAGGAAAGGGGGCATTATAAGGGGAAACCTGCAATTAATGGTTCATCATAAAGGGGGCAGTTATATGAAAGAGTGTTATAAAAGGGCAACTTCAGTAAAAAGGGCATTATAAGGGGGCAGGTTACAGGAAATAAGTCATCTTAAAAGGGACAGGTAAAGGGAAGCCAGTGTTATACGGGGGCAACTACAGGAAAGAGGGCATTATAAAATTGGAGCTGTAGTAGTATTAGATAGGTAGGAGTTAGGTATAGGGTAAGGACAAGGCAGGGGGAAAAAAAATGTCCAGTGACAATGAGGGGACGCACAAAAACCTTATAAAGACTCAGAAGTTCTCACAACTGAGGGTTTGCTGCAATGTTCAAGTCCTTGGTGTAGCCATACATTTCTCACTTTCTTACTTTTACTACAGTGCACGGTCTGTTATCCTACTTACGAATACTGACAGCAAGCAGAGATTTGATGTATCCCTGAATGAAGTAGCATTTGTGAATGTGAGCTGTAACTCTGGCGTCCTGGTATTTTAATAGTATTCCTGGCCGGTGCGCCCTGTCTGGTTTCTATGGGTACCGGGCCTGTATGAAGCATTAGCTGATGCCGGAGGTGGCATCACATGCTGCGGTACACAGGTTGCCGGCATAGGTCACTGTGACATCTCAGGTCAAGACAACTTGGCAGGCAGGACAATCCACAGCGCTAATCAAGGTATTTGCCTACCATCTGCTTAACATCCATGAAAATAAGCCTGCAGGAACATGAGACTCTCCAGAACATTATCTCCCAACATCGGGTCATAACATGCAGGAAACACAAAACTGTGAAATCCAATCATACTCCCAGAGCCGAAAAGATTAATGCAGCTATAAATCCCCGGGAGAGGGGACCGATTCCATGTCACTTCTCCCAAATAGCTGCAATCCGGGCTTTCTTTTCTTAAAGGGGCGTTGCGAGATTTCCTTGCCCCTTCAAGAACTGCAGGAGGTCTCCCCTTTGCTCCGAAGCATCCCAAACATGCAAAACTATATGTACTGTATGAACAATGAATGTTTAGGGTCTATTCACACCCTGCTAACAAAATACTGTAGTTTTGCATCAATTCTAGCAAAAAAGAACAGATTTGTTCTTTGTATTGTCGTAGTTACGACAATAAGCCTCAAAGGATCCAAAGAATACAAAAAAGTTAATCCCTCCTAGCCCAATATACACATGCATGCTCAGCCAGTTAAGTGTGCATGTGTTTTCTATAAAGACAGGGGAGTTTGCTGCTCTCTATTTTTCACCCAAACCTTTTTAAAGCAATTTTAATGCTTACTGTATGCCTAACATAGAATAAATGAAAGGCAGCCATGCAGACTTCAGGGTGCCATGTAAGCAGGGAACATTATTAAGGGAAATCTACCATCAAAATCCATCATGATAAACCAGGGACATTACTCATAGATCCAGGCACTCCCTACTTCACTGGCTGTTACACTGTGTAGGAGCACGCCCCACCCCCCTCCCCTCAACCCTCTCCCTAAGGACTTCCCCCTTCCTTCTGTCCACTGTAATCTCACACAGTAGAAGGCGAAGAATTTCTCCTAAACATTGTAACAGCCTAAAGCATGAAGGAGCTCTGATAACACTTCCCAGAGCCCTTCTGGCTCATTAGTATAATTTTAAAAGTTGATTTTAGAAGGAAGGAGGCCATGGATAACAAATATAAGCAGATTACCACAGTCACGGTGCCTGGATCTATGAGTAATGTCCCTGGTTTATCATGATGGATTTTGATTTTCCTTTGGGGTAATTCCTCTTTCAGTTGCAGTTTACGGCCGACTGTCTCCCCTGTCACCTGTGTTATCTCTGTGTACAGACTCTTATCCAAACTATCAGTCTGTGACCGACTCCCTATTGTCTGCCGCAGTATCTCGTCGTCTCAATCTTCTCTGCTATGTCACATCACTCCAGCAGAAATGTCACCTCCTATAAGTCTCATGGCAGGTTCCCTGTGGTCAGGAAGAATTTAGCCTTTAGAGATCTACATACAGGGAACGCATCAGGGCAGCTGTTACCAGTGGCGTAACCTGAAGCTGATGGGACCCCAGTACAAAGTCTGTGTCAGACCCCCATCTATAAGCTATGGATTATAGTACTAGTCTCCTCATATGGGAAAGTGACACCTTATTGGTCCCCTAAGCCTCAGGAGCCCGGTTGTGACTGCACCCTCTGCACCCCTCAAGTGTTGGCAGACATTGAGTCCTTGCATCATACTTCTGTATGATGCAAGGACTCCTGCCCTGTGCAATGTGTGCAGTGGGAATTGACCAACATATACGTTCACATGCAGTCAGCCTTACTGTATATGCAGGTTTTACACAGGCTGATCCCCCACACCTAACGGGGCAGGTGACTGCTGTATTATACAACAGACATCCAAAGCTAATCAAAGCAGATATTGTGCTCTCCCATTTTGTCTGAGATTGTCACCACCCTCATCAGCAGGCAACGATTTGACTCCCATAGGTGTCATAGAACAATCTGTAATAGCAAAATCGCACCACTACAGCATAAAGACAAGGGGGATATTCATCAGGGCTTGTACACCAGTTTTTTGGCAAACAAACCCGAAAATAATTGTCATTTCTAGTACAATGCCAGGATTTGCAATTATTCCCCCTTTACACCTCTTACAATACAACTTTATTGATCCCCTTATAGAAATTGCTTAGTACACACATCATTCTTGGCGTGGAGAGGGGGGTGATCCCGGTGGTGCAGTGAGCCAGTGTGGCGAGGGGGGGGGGGACGTTGCTGCCCCGTCACCTGCATACTCACTATAGCCTGCACCCCTCCAGACCCAATAAAGCGCGGTTATACATCAGGTAGAGCCTCTGCAAGCTAGTAGGCTAGTGATATATCTGGCACCCAGAAATTTTGGGGGGGAAATGGTGCATGATGTGCCAGTGCATGATGTATAACCCTAGAAGCTCTAAAAAAAATTAGAAATAAATATGAAAAACTTAAATATCACCCCCTTCTATAGGACACAATTGAAAATGATCAAACAGAATCATAAAAATATATCAACGAGTCGCAAAATGTCCAATCTCTAAAATGAGCAATCCTATATTGTAAACACTGAGACGAGAAAAAAAAACATCCAAATCACCAATATTTTTCAACATTTTGTTACCCACAAAAATGCTCCGCCGGGGCACTTCTATGCCAGGTCTGACGTGGTATTGGTTCATAACCTGAACCAAAGTGAAAGAAGAAGCAGGCACAACCATTCACAAATATCGGCCATCAATAATAACCATACATATCCAAGATAAGAAAGATGCAATAAACGGCCCCAGTATAATATACAAAAAGTCACAGCTTTATTAATCATTCAAAATGCCACAAGGCCAACACAACAGGAATACAGGCAGTCCCCGGGTTACCTACAAGATAAGTTCTGCAGGTTTTTTCTTAAAGGAAACCTACCACCACAAATCTACCTATAAAGGTAGATCGGGTTGTAGGTGAATCAATGGGACGTGAGGATAGCCCTTTTAAGGGCTAATCCTCGCGTCCCCGCACTTTTTTGTAAACTTTTATTACCCTAATATGTTAATTTTGTTATGCGGCTACTTGGGCGTGGAGTAGCTGCGGCTACTCCACGCCCCGGTAGCCACTTTACCCCTCCTACTCACCATGTTCGGCGCGCAGCTGCTCGTAGCTGCGCGCCCCCGTCCGCCGATCCTGCCGTCTGCGCATGCGCAGAACAGCAGGCCCGCGCCTGCGTGGTCACTGCTCCGAAGCCGGGGCTGCACAGGCGCGGGCGTGCTGTTCTGCGCATGCGCAGACGGCAGGATCGGCGGACGGGGGCGCGCAGCTACGAGCAGCTGCGCGCCGAACATGGTGAGTAGGAGGGGTAAAGTGGCTACCGGGGCGTGGAGTAGCCGCCTCGTGTAACCTCAGATGCGGCTACTCCACGCCCAAGTAGCTGCATAACAAAATTAACATATTAGGGTAATAAAAGTTTACAAAATAGTGCGGGACGTGAGGATTAGCCCTTAAAAGGGCTATCCTCACGTCTCATTGATTCACCTACCACCCGATCTACCTTTATAGGTAGATTTGTGGTGGTAGGTGCCCTTTAAGTTGAATTTGTATGTTAAAACGGAACTGTATACTTTATAATTGTAACCCCAATCAAAAATGTTTCTGGTCTCTGTGACGATTGGATTTTAAAAATGTTGGATTGTCATAAGAATCAGGATTAACAGTAAAGCTTAGTTGCAGACACCTTTTATAACTGTTATAGCTGATTATTGTAGCCTAAGGCTAAAGTACAGTAAATTACCAACATCCAGAGGGTCGTTTGTAACTAGGGGTCGTCTGTAAGTCAGGTGTTCTTAAGTAGGGGACCACCGGTATATAAAAACAGGTGCAAGAGTAGACCTACAAACAGGGACAGAGTGAAAGGGAAGGGCACAAAGCAATGTCCCAATGAGCACCCGTCGCCCCTGCTAAATACCATGTGCAGAGGCTGGTAATAATGAAACAGCCAACCAATAGTAAGGCAAATAGCTTAAAAATAAACCAAAGCAATAAACCCAACAAAATAAAGTGCAAATAAGTTATGAGAGTTTAGATGGAAAAATGGAAAAACATTAGAGGGCTATGGTGTTAAGTAATTGACCTCTAGTTGTGACCGGAGCAGAAAACAACTCACTATCAATACGAGATTCTGAACATTTTTCCATATAACACAGACTGCAGTTCAGCGAACAAATCTTATATACCGGTAACATAACATTTTATCTCTGATTTTTTTTCCTATTTGCTTGAGATGGTAAAATGCACCGCATCCTCCCAGTTTCCACTTTGAATTTTTTCCATAACACAAGAATGAATTTAAATGATATTAAAATCTTGGATTTTTGACGATTTGGATAGAAAATCTGCATTGTAACCACAACGTAACATACCCTAAAGTAATGTCTGTGACTTCCAGACAGCTGCAGATGGTTGCGCCTGTAGTGGGATGAGCTGCAGGGTTCATACCTTGCTGACCATTACCTGTGCTGTCTCTGTCTGGAATGTCTTAGACATGTTTATTGAGGAAATGGGGGGGGGGTGGCTGTCTGAGGCTGCCCTATTGGCGGCTGGCCGCCTGAACTACTATCATTTATTGTTCTTTTGTGCCTTTGTTTTAAGTGCTATTAATACAATGGCTTCCTCCACGCTAATGGCATGGCTTTCATGTCTGAGACTGATCTGGTCTTCTGGAATTTTATTATCTATAGGTAGGAAGAGGATGGGATGTGTTTGTAGTATCCAGGAACGGCCCCGGCTAAATGACCTACAACTGTTTGTCATGGAAATACCCTCCACTAAAAAGTAGAAAGTTTGTGCTTTGTGTTGTTTATTAGAGTATAATATCCTTTTTTCACACATTTCATGCTATTATCTTCTGTTATCAGCCTTTTTTTTTTTTATAGACGCCCTTTCTGAAGAGCTTTCCGGGACATTTAAACACATATGCGAACTGTTCTGTAAAATTCACTAGTGACCCTTTAGATGGAGATTTCCTCTTTGGGAAAACAGAGATGATCCCCTCAAATAAGGGCTAGAGATAACCAATGATAAGACTCCTCAGATTAGTTTTTTGTAATAAAAACAGCACATTTGACCTTTAAAGGAAATCTACCATCAAAATCCATCATGATAAACCAGGGACATTACTCATAGATCCAGGAAGCGTGACTGGGGTAATCTTCTTACATTTGTTATCCATGGCTCATTAGCATAATTTGAAAAGCTGATTTTAGAAGAAAGGAGGCCATATATTTAGAGCAAATATAAGAAGATTACTACAGTCATGGTGCCTGGAGCTATGAGTAAGTGTCCCTGCTTTATCATTTTGATGGTAGATTTCCTTTAAGCATCGGATAAGGAGATAAATATCTGACCACTGAGGCACAGACTAATGGAAACACGGCAATCAGTAGGACAGGGGGACAGTAAGTTCCCTATAGAACCTATATAAAGTTCTGTTTTTGAAGTTTTTTTAATGAATATGCAAATCATCTCATACATGCAGTAGGGACTTTTTTTGTCTTTTATTTCTACACAGAGATGCAAATACCCAAGTTCTGTTCTAGATCTATATTACGGATCTAGATCGGCCGGCTGCAGGTTTATGGAGAGAGCTCACGTGCTGAGCCCTCTCCATAAAAGGTGGGCTTTTGCTGTATATTGCAGCAAATACCCACTGGTAATACCCATGGCTGGTGCTGGCACCAATCGTGGGTGTTAACCCTGTAAATGCCTCCGGCAAACAGCAAAGCCATTGCCTGGCGATCAATTGCCATGATACCCTCGGGTCTTATAAAGACCTGAGGCTGTCTGAATTTAACCCTTTTATTACAAAGTGCGATTTGCACATCGTAATGAATGAGGAGAAAAATCCTCAGTAGTATGGCAGTATATGATTGGATCAATCAGACAACCTAAAGTTAAAGTACCCTAGGGGGTCTGAAAAATTGTAAAAAAAAATTTTTAAAGTTAAAACATAAAAAAGTATGTTAAAAAAAACTTAAAATTGCAAATCACCAACATGTTAGGTATTGCCACATTCCAAAATGTCCGATCTATCTAAGCATAATAACAGTTAACCCCATAATGGAAAATAGCGCCCAAAGTCAAAAATACCACTTTTTTGCCATTTAAAAAAAATATTTAAAAATCAAAGCATTGAAAACGTCATCAAAAGATCGCAAAAAATGATATCGCCCACAACTCCGTACACCGTAGTATGAAAAAGTTAACTCTTTTTATTTTAATTTTTGTAAATGTATGAAAACATTATAAAACCTATACAAATTTGGTATCCCCAACCCAAAGAATTATATACAACTATAAAACTATACTTTTCCTGTAATAATCATAAATAGTTGATGATCCATCACCAGGTCTCATTGTTACTGGACTAAAAAAAATATTATGAAATAGAAAAAGCTGATCGTGTACCACAGGTTTGGCCGCCAATCTGGCAATATGATTGGGTTATGCAACCCGAACGTGAAAATGTTGGTCCGGTCAACTCTTCAGAAGATCACTGAAGTTCGGATTATACAGAGCAGAGGAGGGGTGCAACGAGTCACTGCAGCTAGGTCTACACACACCTGCTCTGAGACAACTGCAAATTTGGCATATAGACTGCTAATAAGTGCAGATTACAAGTCATAAAATTCCCAAAAATAGTGTTATTGCTAACATACACATAACATACACATACTAGACAACCACTTTTTACAGTATTGGACGAAAGGTCAGGTAGGTTTTAAGTCTAGCATACACGATGAATAAATCCACCCACTCTACTTCCAGAGCGTGCATCATTGCCTCGGCACATCAGCCGTACAATCTACAAGGCAAGCACCGGGCCTGTATATTTTAAGAGAAAAAACTAATATAAATGGCTTGACAAATAATCAAAATAATTCAAGGACACAGGAATAGAAGCAACACAAGAAACTATATTTTCTAGTCATTTTTCTCCCGGTCTGCTCTTATTATCTGCTATTTGTGTAGTACTCGTAGCTGTGCAGAACCTGGTCACGGTGCCCCGGCCTTATATCTGCACTCTCACAGCAGCATCTGTCTCTTCACTGACCGTACAAAACTCATCAGAAGTCATGAAGCATGTCTGCTCCGTCAGAAGCCCACACCCGGGGATATGTGAGTAGGGATGAGTGGACCCTTTCAGGCTCAGGTTTGTCGAGTTCGGCTGAACCTGATCCTGAAAGTTGAGTCCGGTTACCCACCCCCACCCCCTACTCATCCCCACCGGTAACACCTGCGGTCTGTAATGGCACTCATCGCATGTTTTACCCTTTAGCAAAGTCGCCGGCATGCACACTGCCATTTTCCTTACGATTGTCACTCCCAATCCCATACCGATTGCAAGATCAGTCTGGGGGCTCAAACCCTCAATGTTTGGCATATCCAGTTTAGGTCCACTCATTCCTAGTTATTAACACTCTCAGTGGTGGCTGGGGGTAACCTTATAGTACTTGTACAAAAAGCCAATTCCAAGGCCCTAACAGGACCTTTTGTTACCTCAAACATGCATTGCCTAAAGTGTTCAATGGGCCCACCAGAGCACCAGTGGATTCTCCGGTAGCCCGGTCTCTGACCTAATACAGGACCCAATAGATACAGCAGAAAACAACCTATTTTGGTTTATTTCCTGGGGTAGATAAAGGGTAAAAACAAAGAACCCCAGTCTGCCGACACTGATTTCCTATAAATTTAACCCTGGATGATATCAAGCTCACATGGTCTTCTCTAAAAGAATTTGATGACCATCATGGAGACAATGTTGTTCAGTAAAACTCCATGCGTCTACTTACCTAGAAGTGCATTGCGGCCATTGTCATCTGGTAGAAATCTCTTGTCCACGGCACACACCAGAACGTGATCCGGTAAACTTGGCGACTTTGCTCCAACCAGCAAAAATCCAGGAGGCACTTCAAACTGCTCAGAGGCAATAGATGCCAATCTCAAGTCTTTACCGGCCTGGCAAAAACCTGAAAAAAACACAGAAATATATAATTATTATATTTATGATTTCTGTATAGCCTAGTTCTGCCAATGTCCAAAACAAGTTTCATCTTTTTAGGGGACATACAGAGTGAGTCTAAAGTCCCATGACACTAACTTGTTTCTGAAACAAAAGGGAAAATAACATATGAATTCCCTAGCAAGTAATGAGTGAGGGGTGCCTATCTTACTAATTGACCACCTACGCATTGAAAAAATTTGCCCCTTGATCCAAAATGGCAGCTTTCAAGATGGCGGCCATGTTCTGGACTTTGCCTAAAAGATAGGCGCTGCTCACTCATTACTTCCTGGAGTATTCACATATGTAATTTTTCCTTTTGTTTCTCAAAAGAAGTGTGTCCAGACTTTTGACATGTAGAACGAGGAATAGCCATTCATACAGATCCCATCCATTTAAGAATGTGACATGAAGAACATTCAATGGCTACATCCCTTTCATTGTCCTGAATTAGAATGAGAATTATATTCCAAGAGCTATTGGTCTACAAAAGCGATGTCAGATCTTTAAGTGACTTCAAGTACTGAGGTCTTATAGAGCACCAATCAACTCCAGTTAATGGAAATCTATGGACCCTATCGTACCTTCTGGATCATACCATGAGACCACGTTAATCCTAGGAATTAATATTTCCACAATATCTTTCCATTTATATGGATAAAAAAAGACGTCCCTACAGCTCAGTTGTAGAGATATTTTCCAGGTAGATGTTGGCCAATAGCTATAGCTATAGCTCCTGATGTAGAGGATTTTTGTATAGGAAGAAGGGAATAAGACACCTCTAGTGATGGGTTGTTTCCTATATGAACAAAAGACCAGGCATGTTGAAATCCAAGAGCCTGATCCTTCTTACAATGTTATTGGTGACATCTCCATACACATTAGATGATTGGCTAGTCCCACCAAAATTATCATGTTCACCTAATGTGAATGGCCACCTGAGGGTTACTGAAATGCTATCTTAATGGTTCTGCTTCCTATTAAGGAGGACTCGATTAGAAGACAAGATTGGGTCACAAATAGCACTAAACTTTCCATTTGTGAACGGCTTCTGATAAGAAATTTGAGATTTAGTTTAAACAAGACATTATGCAACAAGAACCCCGGGGTCATCACCATCAGTCGTGCAGCAGCCTTCAGGCGGAGGTTTGTTCTGATATGAATGAGCAGGACTACTTGACCCAGATACATCATCGTCTTCGTCGTCATCATCGTTGTCCACACCACCTACAGAAGATGGAAGAGGAGCATTATATAATCATGAGCAATGATAACTTATAGTTAAAAGACTGTTCAGGTCTAGACAGCAAATGCGTTTGGCTGCAGCTTGGCTCATTCGTATTGGCTTCTGTTCATACAAGGCTAATGAGGAAATTAGTACGAGGAGACCATTGGAATGGATCTACAGACCAAGTGGGATAGAATTAGGCAGACATGACACAGATGCTTCTTCTAGAGAAATGCTTTTGGGGCAACATTTTAAGTGTCTTATATCTTAAAGGCCTGACGTGATTCTATCTTGGTGCAACAAAAGGCCCCCCCACCATGATGACTGGCGGAAAACTTTCACTGCGGAGTAGATACTTGCTTTCACTTTTCTCTGCTGGGAGGACTGGAGCTTTTCAGCTAATGTCATGGAAATGATTAGTGGGATTTACTACATAAAAGGGAGCAGCGCTGTGATCATATCAGCTCCCTGGAAGCCTCGGCTCATTAAAGGAAATGCTAATGTCCCTCCTAAAGAAAGAAGGATGACATTGCCAAGACAATGGGGCTCATTTAATAAGGGTTCGTCGGACGCATTTTCGTCGGGTT
Source organism: Engystomops pustulosus (assembly GCF_040894005.1). Lineage (NCBI taxonomy): Eukaryota > Metazoa > Chordata > Amphibia > Anura > Leptodactylidae > Engystomops > Engystomops pustulosus. Next base: position 200,296,514 of record NC_092413.1, on the reverse strand, counting down.
TCCTGACGACTTCCCCCGAATTGGCCCGGGATTTTGGCGCACATGATCGGATTTTGGTGCATCGGCTTTTCCGGGCCGTGGGACAACCCGACGGATTAGAACAAACTACGGAATTTAAAAAAGATTTGTGTTGCAAGATCAAGCAATCACACGCACCAGGAAGAAGCAAATGAACTCCGGCGGACCTTGGCGCAGAAGCGACGGATGCAGGAACATGGGTGCACGATCTTAGTGAATCGCGGCAGACCCGACTCCTCGACGGACAACGCACCGCGGGATCACGACAGGATGGGTAAGTAAATGTGCCCCAATGACTAAGAATATGTGTTACTAAGAAGGTAAAACACCCAGTTACCAAGCTTTATCTTAAGAAAAAAAACGGACTGCACATAAATGTCATCAATTGGTTGGCCCATTGACTTTTATGGATGTCCTTGATCCGCAAAGGTGAAAAAAGTAGGACAAGCTCCAAAAAATTTGAAAAATGTAGAAATAAGAATAAACATATTGGAGGACTTTTATCAAAAGGGTTTCTACGTCAGAAAACGGCCAGAAAAAGTCCTGAAATAATCGCAATTACTCGCAAAGCATCAGTAATTGTGATTATTTTCTCATTTATGCCATTTCCATGACAAGTGGAGGGCGTGAAGGTGGCATGGCCGCCGGTAGAGAGGGCCGGCATGGGCCGTCTCGGCCCCAGGACTGCACACAACCTAGACCAGTGATGGACAACCTTTTGAGCTTGGTGTGTCAAAATTCGCCAAAAAACGGAGCATAACTCAGGTGGTGTGTCACCTTGACAAAAAAAAACATAATTTTGTGATATTTATTGTTTAAATAACAAATATGTATAATTATTTAACGTCTAGGGTACTTTAATCCTAGGTTGTGTGATTGATCCTACCATGTACTGCCATACTACATCTATTTATTACAATGTGCTGGACAATCTCTCAGCCTCCCGACTACTGCACCTGGCTGTGTAGGAGCCGAGGATGAAACTTAACTCTCTGGCAGCCGCGTGTCACTGAAAATGGCTATGCGTGTCAGCACTGACACGCGTGTCATAGGTTGCCCATCACTGACCTAGACTGTGGGGACGTTTGCATGGTTTGTGTGCAAAACTACAACAGCAAACAACTGGCGGAGTATTGTTCACTGGCGCAGCCACACACCGGATACATCAGGAGGCCTAAGCCTCTCAATGTATCTGGTGGCACCAGAGGGGACGGGAGGTTTCTATCATACAGCAGCACGCGAGCACGGACGTGTGATTAGTCTCCCCTATGGAGGAAGATTGTTTAGAATTGTTTGAGAGCACAACTGTTCTACTTGCTCATGGCAACCAATCCGAGCTTAGCTTTCATTTTCCCACAGCAGTTTAGAAAATGAAAGCTAAGCACAGGTTGGTTGTTCTCAGTTTTGTTCTCAGAAACTTTGAATAAATGTCCCCCATAGACTAAAAAGGGTGAGAATATTATCTTTCGTAATCACGAATAGCATAATTGATGGATTAATGAGGTTTGATTTAAAAAAACCCTCTGCTTTACTATTACAGTGCTTGTTGTTAAAGGGGTTAATGGGATTTTTTGGCCATAATCTATGAATGACCTATCCATGGAATAGGCACCAGTCAGCTACATTAGACAGCCCATCGGTAGTGTCCCGGGTAGCATGCACTTCACTGTGTCGGACAAGTCTACAGATATTTCTGGCTCCATCCATAATGTGAAACACTGACCCCCTAGACCAGTGATGGCAAACCTTTTAGAGATCGAGTGCCCAAACTTCAACAAAGACCCGCTTATTTATCGCAAAGTGCCAACACAGAAATTTAATTTGTGATTTATACTCCCTTCTCTGTCACAGTTTTCATTGATACCAACGCCTGAGGACACCAATAAAGCAGAAAATAGCCCCAGGTAGAGCTGTCACTTTAAAATAGCTCTGTGCACAGCAAGTCCTGGGCTGTCTGGGACTGCAGGAAGATACCTGGAGTCATCTCTGGTGATGGCCTGAGTGCCCACAGAAAGGGCTCTGAGTGCCACCTCTGGCACCTGTGCCATAGGTTAGCCATCACTGCTCTAGACATTCATAGATTTCTCTTGTAAAACCCCTTGAATGAACCGACACTAAGTTGGGGTTAAATTTATCACAAGTGTCAAAGCAAAATTGTTCTAGTGATGGCAGCCAATCATCGCTCAGCTTTGATTTTTAAAACATCCGTGTGAAAATGAAAGCTGAGCTCTGATTGGTTGCCCTGAGAAACTAGAACTCTTCTGCTCGCAGACACTTGTGATAAATCTTCCCCAAAATTCTGCACAATGGTACCAGTAATGGTAACTGTAAATGGCAATTTAACCTATGAAACCGGATGAACAACCGTAACAAAAAGTAAGAAGAGCAGCTACTCCGGACATTAAGAAAATAGGGTCACGATGTTAGTCCAGATGTTCATGTCTGACACTGATTTGGACAACCTGAAGACGTTATACAAGATGCACGTCACTCAGTAAATACCCGTATATACTCGAGTATAAGCCGACCCGAGTATAAGCCGAGACCCCTAATTTTACCACAAAAAATGGGAAAATCTATTGACTCGAGTATAAGCCGGGGGTGGGAAATGCATTGGTCACAGCCTCCCCAGTATATAGCCTGCCAGCCCCCGCCCCAGTGTATATAGCCTGCCAGCCTAGGCCCTGCCCCAGTGTATATAACCCCCCCCTCGTTGTGCAGCACAACAATACCATTGTAGCGGATGGATCGCACAGAAGATCTAAGGGGGCCGCCGGAAAGGTGAGTTTTGATTTATTTTTTTGACTCGAGTATAAGCCGAGTTACGGTTTTTCAGCACATTTTTTGTGCAGAAAAACTAGGCTTATACTCGAGTATATAAGGTACATCGGATGCAACAGTAAAAGTCTTATAATGTTAAAGGAGAAAAGCAATCAGATCTCACATCACTCTGCCGGCTAACTAAACCCTTAATCCTGCGTTTCCTTTAGCAGATAAATTAAGTAAAATGAACAGTAAGAACCATCCCCTCTAATTCAGGAAAACGCAAGGAGTTAGGAAAGTTCAAAAAATTTAGCAAAAAGGAGCATTATAATGAATCAGCCTGGCCGACTGCTGGAAGCAATAGTGATGATGCCCCCGGGGGAATTTATTTTAAGACTTCTGGCGTCGTTTGCATTAAATAACTAATATGCCTTGTGCCACTTTTATCAACATTTCTATCTGCAGGCTGTATGTTATAGAGCAGGAGGAGCTGAGTAGATAGTACATAGTGTCCTATCTGCAGGTAGTATGTTATAGAGCAGGAGGAGCTGAGCAGATTGTACATAGTGTCCAATAATAATAATCTTTATTTATATGTCGCCATCATATTCTGTGACTTTACAAATCATAGGGGATATATACAAATATAATATTATATTACAGAGTACAAACAGTCAGATGGAACAATAGGACAATCTGCAGGCAGCATGTTATAGAGCAGGAGGAACGGAGCAGATTGTACATAGTGTCCTATCTGCAGGCAGCATGTTATAGAGCAGGAGGAGCTGAGCAGATCATATGTAGTGTCCTATCTGAAGGCACCATGTTATAGAGCAGGAGGAGCTGAGCTGATTGTTCATAGTGTCCTATCTGCAGGCAGCATGTTATAGAGCAGGAGGAGCTGAGCAGATCATATGTAGTGTCCTATCTGAAGGCACCATGTTATAGAGCAGGAGGAGCTGAGCTGATTGTTCATAGTGTCCTATTTGCAGGCAGAATGTTAAAGAGCAGGATGTGCTGAGCAGATTAGACATAGTGGTCAATCTGCAGACAGCATGTTATAGAGCAGGAGGGGCTGCGATGATTGTTCCTAGTCTCCTATCTGCAGGAAGAATGTTATAGAGCAGGAGGAGCTGAGCAGATTGTACATAGTGTCCTATCTGCTGGCAGCATGTTATAGAGCAGGAGGAGCTCAGAATGCTAATATAGTGTTTGTGAAAATGGTTCATGTTGTATCATTTTTTCAATTAAACTTCTGTTGATTCTGTCCTGGGAGTCCAGTGGTCGGTTCTTCTCAATAACTGACAGTGATAAAAAGTTATCGCCAAGACTATTATTTACTGGAGAGATTTACTGGAGAGAATTTTTTTTAGCATTTATGTTAATATATTGTGTGAAGTGTTACCAGATATAGTAAATACAGTCAATAGCCACAAAGTTTCCAAATATCTGTCTACAAACATATATCATGAAATACCGTATATTAGCTATGGATGTCTATAACAGTAGTTATAGATGGTTTCAACTATGCAGATTTGACTTTCATTTTGACTATGTTTTTATGAATAAATTATGACTAAAATGTATTTTTTAAAAAGCAGATGCAAAAAATATGTTCTGTGTTCATTGAAAATAAAATATGGTAACCGTGAACTTATCAAATATACTGTATTCATTTATATGATATTTATAGATAGAAATAGATATGGGATAGATAGATAGATAGATAGATAGATAGATAGATAGATAGATAGATAGATAGATAGATAGATAGATAGATAGATAGGAGATAGATAGATATGAGATATATAGATATGGGATAGATAGATAGATAGATAGATAGATAGATAGATAGATAGATAGATAGATAGATAGGAGATAGATAGATGATAGATGGATAGGAGATAGATAGGAGATAGATAGATATGAGATAGATAGATAGATATGAGATAGATGATAGATAGACAGATAGGAGATAGATAGATAGATAGATAGATAGATAGATAGATAGATAGATGATAGATAGATAGATAGATAGATAGATAGATAGATAGATAATTAGATACATAGACTTGGTAAGCTCCTGAATTTCTTGGGTCACGACATACTGTTTACCAAAAATATCCATTACCATAGGATTATCTAGATATTACTATTACAATTGTAAGTACAGATCGACCAATCTACCCCCATTTACATTACAATCTAGTACACAAACTTCTTTTATTGGTTCTTATTTCCCTCCATGATTTTTAAATCTCTTAATTCTCTCTTATTTAATGTATAATATTCCCTCCTTTTAGTGATAACTTGCACAGCATATTCTGCACAATATAAATCCAGTCCTTACGACAAAAATCTCAGACTCTTAAACTGGGGTCAATTTTATAGGCAGTCAGTCAGTATCTCCACGAAGAACCTATAAGAGTCCTATACAGACTCCATACAGACAGAAGTGATCCAGATTCATACCCTGGATTCCAAGACTTCATGGTACAAGGAATATGGATCAATTTCTTACCTTCTATGGATGATAATTGCTGTTCAGCTTCTAAGTAGAGTTGGGAAAATATCGGTCTCGGAACCAAGTTATTGGACCTCAGAGAAGCTTCAATGGAATTGTGTAGGACTTCCTCAAAACGCGTGGTCTTCAGTTGCCCAGCATACGAATTCCCCATCTTCCATAGGAGGAAAGGACACAGAAGTTAGACTTAAATTTTGCAAACTTTCAGTACAAATTCCGTCCAGTAGGTCCAGATGCCCTCCAGTCCTGTGGGTATAGTCACGTGTATGGGTATTGGTATAGAAGGACCATGGTGGTAGAAGAGAAGAAGAAGCCTGTGTGTCCTGGAGCAGAGCAATGAGCTGAGTGTTGTAGTGAGCTCTGTGTACTGCAATGAGGCAGGCAATGCCTCCTCTATGACTGTGTGATCTGAGTCTGAGCTTGATATATTACAGGAAGCAACCTGCCAGCAGCTATTTCCAAGTCACCAGTGGTGACCACAGACTGACACCTTATAAAAGATCTGACCAGGTCTGTGATCCTCCACAAGACTCCCTACGGTTTACAAGCTGTACAAGAACATCACAGAGAGAACTGTTTGTCAGACAATACCTCCAGAAGAGATAGAGGCTCATTGTGAGCAGACAAGACACCACTCAGCTCTCCAATTAACCCCTTAAATCACTGGGACATGCTGACCCACATATGAAGGCTCGGAACGCCTTCTGAGATGATTTTTTAGGATGAACACAACTTGTACTTAAGATACATGACAACTGCAGATGGAAGTCTCAGGATATCTTGTAATATGTGAAAAACGTATGTACAGGCAGTCCCCTACTTAAGAACACCTGACTTACAGACGACCCCTAGTTACAAACGGACTTCTGGATGTTGGTAATTTACTGTACTTTAGCCCTAGGCTACAATGATCAACTGTAACAGTTATCAAAGGTGTCTACAATTAAGCTTTATTGTTAATCCTGGTTCTTAGGACAATCCAAAAGTTTTAAAAACCAATTGTCACAGAGACCAAAACATTTTTGGCTGGGGTTAAAATTATAATTTATACAGTTCTGACTTACATACTTAAGAGCAAACCTGGAGTATTGATGGGTTTGACGGGGCATGTGCCTCAGGTGGTGGGGTGGAAGGGGCAGCATCCACAATCTACACTTCCCAGGCCAGGGAATCTAGATACAGTGTTACTAAATGTCATATTTACTAACAGTGAAGAAAACTTAGTTACAACTTTTTGGAAGTTGATCATGTTTTTTTTTAAAGGGGTCTTGGTGTGAAATGTGTTGGTGATTTGTAAAGCGCTACGGAATTTGATGGCGCTATACAAGTGAAAATTATTGTTATTATTATTATCATTATTTTTAATCAAAGCTTTTTATTGAGCATTTTCAACTTATTTTTTAACAAACAAACATTACCCCCCTTCCCCCACCCACAAAAAGACATACAGTCCCACCCTATCCCAACCCGTCCAGACACTTGCATAATGTACAATGACCTGTACTATTATTTTTTCCAAAAGGTACAACTTATACAATTTCCTACATACATTATAGAGTATTTTCACATTAGCCATATGTTTTCATTATTATTATTATTATTAATGGTGATCCAATGAGCTTTTTGAAAAAAAAACATATTTGCGGAAACATTTTTTTTTCTGTACTAGATTTTTCTTTTTACAAATTTAAAGTGATCCTCCACCCAGAAGACTATACAGGCGGTCCCCTACTTAAGAACACCTGACTTACATACGACCCATAGTTATAAACGGACCTCTGGATGTTGGCAATTTACTGTACTTTGGCCTTGGGCTACAATAATCAGCTGTAACACTTATCACAGGTGTCTGTAATGAAGATTTATTGTTAATCCTGGTTCTTATGACAATCCAACATTTTTAAAATCCAATTGTCACAGAGACCAAAAAAAATTTGGCTGGAGGTTACAATGATAAAGTATACAGTTCCGACTTACATACAAATTCAACTTAAGAACAAACCTACAGACCCTATCTTGTATGTAACCTGGGGACTGCCTGTATATATATATATATATATTTATATATATATATATATATATATATATATATATATATATATATATTTATATATATACATGGTACATAACCCAACATACCTAGTGTCCTCAATTTTGCTAAAAAAAAATGCTAATAGATTTTCAGTATATTTTAGATTAGTTTATTATTTACTATGTAAGAAAAAAAAATTGGAACATTGATGAAAAAAATGTCAACATAAAATTATAAAATTATGAAAATATTTACAGTATAAGGCATTACATATTGTTCCATGTAGCTTTTACTGATTGGAGAGTTGGAAGAAAATCAAATCCATGGTAGAGAGCTCATATATGTCCTTGCTCCTCACGTGTGACTTCTCATGTACGCCTGGAATATAACTACAATTGCTCAGCTATTAACCCTAATTGTAATCCGGAAGAACCGCTATAAATTCCATTCCTGTCTGTGGTGGGGGCTGTGAAAGTGTAGACAAAAAAGTGAGTGGGACTGGGAAATCAAACACCTGAACACAAGTCTCCTCGCCAGACACGATGGATGGGGGGTCCACACCAATGGATTCCGGGGGAGCACTATTCACTGAACATCAAAAAGGCTTAGAAATTGATCACTGAGCATCACGTCACTTGGCCTCAATACCAAAGATGCCAGCAAAAAGGGCCCACAATGCTAAAAATCAAAGATAATTGCTCAGAGACCATCACTGTTGTCTAAAATGATGGGTTCAAATCTGACCAGTTTGTGTAAAGATGCAAAGCTTCTCCCTAGGCCTCCAGACATAGTAATAAATTATTAGCCTAAGGTGATGAAGATCTAATATACGATATTATAGGGGTCCTGGTTTCAAATCTGGACAGAAATATCTACAATAATGGGGGTCATTTACTAAGGGCCCGATTTGCGTTTTCCCGACGTGTTACCCAAATATTTCCGATTTGCGCCGATTTTCCCTGTATTGCCCTGGGATTTTGGTGCACGCGATCGGACTGTGGCGCATCGGTGCTGGCATGCACGCGACTGAAATCGGGGGGCGTGGCCAAACGAAAACCCGACGGATTCGGAAAAACCGCTGCTTTTAAAAAAAAAAAGTGTTGCGGAGCTTGCACTTACCTTCACCAGGAATAGGCCGGTGAACTTGAGTGCATTCCGAGGAACTTCAGCGCAGCAGCGCCACCTGGTGGACGTCAGAGGAACTGCCTTAATGAATCCCGGCCGGACCCGAAACCTTTGCAGAGAACGCGCCGCTGGATCGAGAATGGACCGGGTAAGTAAATCTGCCCCAATGGGTTTGTGTGACGCTCACAAACTTCCAAATGTTGTGCTAAGTTATTACTCTAGGTCAGTGATGACTAACCTATTAGAGACAAAGTGTCCAAACTACAACCAAAAACCACTTTCGTGGATTTTCTGTAATGATACAAAGCTCCTTCCAAACTCCAAAATTTACAAATGTAAAGATTATTTAGTACCCTGGGTTCAAATCTGCCCATATCTGGTCTAAGAGGGGTTTTGTGAAGATACAAGGCTCCTCACATATCTTACAAAGCTAGGGATAAATTAACAACCCAGGATGATGGAAGTGTTAGTCAAGTACAGGCAGTCCCCGGGTTACGTACACGATAGGTTCTGTAGGTTTGTTCTTAAGTTCAATTTATATGTAAGTCAGAACTGTAAATTATATGTATATATATATATTATGTTATATTATAAATGTTGGGTTGTCATAAGAACCAGGATTAACAAGAAAGCTTGATTGCAGCCTAGGGCTAAAGTACAGTAAATTACCAACATCCAGAGGTCCATTTGTAACTAGGGGTCGTCTGTAAGTCAGGTTTTCTTAAGTAGGGGACCGCCTGTATACAGTTTTATGGTATAGAAGCCCTTGGATCACATAGATCTATAAGAAGTTTTTTTGTAATGGTACAAAGCTCCTCCCATACTTCACAAAGTAAGAAATTAATAGTCCAGCGTAAAACTAATTCTGGATTGAGTGTAGCATCAGGGCCGGCACCAGCACTAGGCATACCCGGGCAAGTGTTGGTGCCCAGAGCTGCTGGGGGGCCCACATATGGCTGTACATTAGGGATCCATGGGGGTGAGGGGATCTTTATATATAATACCCAAGAGGGGGCTGTATATAAGATAACACCTAGTGGGCTGTATATAAGATAACCATGAGGGGGCTGTATATGAGATAACCATGAGGGGGCTGTATATAAGATAACCATGAGGGGGCTGTATATGAGATAACCATGAGGGGGCTGTATATAAGATAACCACGAGGGGGCTGTATATAAGATAACACAGAGTGGGCTGTATATGAGATAACCATGAGGGGGCTGTATATAAGATAACCACGAGGGGGCTGTATATAAGATAACCACGAGGGGGCTGTATATAAGATAACCACGAGGGGGCTGTACATAACATAACTATGGGGGGGCTGTATATAAGATAACACAGAGTGGGCTGTATATAAGATAACAACGAGGGGGCTGTATATAAGATAACACAGAGGGGGCTGTATATAAGATAACCACGAGGGGGCTGTATATAAGATAACAACGAGGGGGCTGTATATAAGATAACCACGAAGGGGGTGTTTGGGATGATAAACTAGAGAACATTTTAAGGATTAGGAGACTGTTTTAGTTTCTGAATTCATTGGGCATACCCGGGCAAGTGTCAGTGCCCAGAACTGTACATAAGGGATCCATGGGGTGAGGGGGTCTTTAGAGAAAATACCCACGAGGGGGCTGTATATAAGATAACCATGAGGGGGCTGTATATAAGATAACCACGAGGGGGCTGTATATAAGATAACCACGAGTGGACTGTATATAATATAACCACAAGGGGGCTGTATATAAGATAACTACTAGGGGGCTATATATAAGATAACCACGAGGGGGCTGTATATAAGATAACTACTAGGGGGCTGTATATAAGATAACCACTAGGGGGCTATATATAAGATAACCACGAGGGGGCTGTATATGAGATAACCCATGAAGGGGGTGTTTGGGATGATAAACTAGGGAACATTTTTAGGAACTGGAGACTGTTTTAGTTTCTGAATTCACTGCAAAGGGTCCCACTGAGGCTCTGTCGCCCAGGGGCCTTCTGATACTTGGAGCCGACCCTGCATAGCATACTACTTTATAGTAAAGGGACCCAGGAATCAAATCTTGGTAAATACATCTACAATGGTTTTTTTTGTGTAACCCTTAAAATATGTCCCATTATATGACGTTGATGGTCGCAGAAGAGGCTAGCTATTCATGTTAATGGCTCAGGAATGGACCAGTAGCTGTCTCTTTTGACAGCTAACATGTTCTTACATGATTGCTCGACAGACACCCCAGGTCAAGTAATACCCCTTCCCTGAATACAAAAGGATCTAATCCAGTGGCCTCGTCCTTATCTCCTCCAATATCTCCCATGGGAGGCTGCGTGAGATATTGGGAACCCCTTGGGGCAGGAGTTGATGTAAGAGATATATGTCATTAGCATTCATCCTTGCCCCATATTTCTGGGAGTAGATAATGAGCAGACGTAGAAGCTGTTTGCTTTCCGGCGCTAGAGACTTTCTCCCACCAGAGAATGTGCTGTACTCGTTCAAGGGAACAGCGAGTTTTGTTTTACTTCAGTCTGCTGCTACGACGGAGAATGATGTCTATTACGTATCACTGTCCCCTTCTTGATTTTCTGGCATTTTCTATTCCAGCTGTATAAAACATTGACCGGACGTCTCCCTGTTCTCTACGGAAAATTTATGTTATTATCTTTCGAGGATGAATAAGTCAGCACAATTCTGGTTCTCTTCCATATTCCATACGGAGGATGGAACCTGAAGAATATTTCATATTCCCGTCTGATCTTTTTGCATTGCTGGAAGTAAACAGGAACATATGACCACATAGAACCTGTATATTTATAGGTTCTGGCGAACTTTAGTCAGAACCGGCATTTGGATATGTCGAGGGAAAGGCTTCCATGAACCTGCAGCGTTTGACAGGATTCAATGCTGCGCATGCGGCACTGGACGGGGTGCGTGCCTGTATCTGTAAACAAATAGCAGGAGCGATAAGCAAAACGTTTTTGTTTTTATAGCCCCCCAGGATAGTTATTTAGATTTTGCAAAACCCAAACAACCCCTTTAAAAACTATAAACTGGCAAAATGTCTTGGTACCTGTAGAAGCATTTCTAGCAGTCAATGATCTTTCACCAACAGTTACTCCACCCAAAAGTAGCCTCGAAGTGCCTTACTATAGGGCAATGAAAAAAGTACTTTTTTACCTACTTGTGGCAAGATCCAATGTCTAATCGGACCACTTTTTTCCTCAGTTTAAAGGGAACCTATCACCAAATTTGCACATATACAGCCAGTGACAGGTTCCTATAGAGCTATTAACTAACTGACACCCATCTTTAAGCTAAAAATTGTTTCGCTTATATCCACAGAAATCACCTGCTCGGCCGGCCGCTCCCATCTACTCCTCCCCATGCCTTATGCCTCCTTACTGGTCACAGTTCATGTCATGTGACCATAGTGACATCATCTCAGGTGCTTTAGCCTGTTAACAATACAAAATTGTACCCCATCCATGTATGTACCTGACCACATGAAGTCACAGCAGCCTCCATGGACTTGTACTCCCCTCCATCCTCCACGGAGGCTGCTGTGATCTCATGTAATCCCATATATAGTTTACAGTTTGCTATTGTTAGAAGGCTAAAGGACCTGCGATGATGTTACTGGTCACATGTCATGAATGTAACACAAGGCACCGTGTAAAAAGATTGACACAATATTTCCCATCTGTACATAGAGCTTTATATGTCTGTAGTTGAATATTAGCAGACGGTCCCTAAGTACAAGGAGGCAGAGCAGTGATGTGAAGAGACACAGAGCTGTCAGTCACAATAATGGGGCGTGGCTCACTGGTATCTCTGACTCTTATCCTCTTTCAGGCTGCCAGAGATGAGTCAGAAAAGCTAATTTGCATAATAGAAATATGGTTTTAATTACTGGGCCCCACTGGCAGCTAATTTTAGATGAGGGAGGACTTGTTATCCTTTATCAGCAGGCATTGTTAGTCGGGGGGGGGGGCAAAATCTAATGACAGGTCCTCTTTAAGTAAATCTACCATCAAAATTTTTATATTTGTTATCTATGGCCTCATTCCTCCTAAAATCATTTTTTAAAATTATGTTAATGAGCCTGTATGGTGGGTGTTTCCAGAGCCTCTTAGTGCTGCAGCTTCACAGGCTGTTACAATAAGCAGAGCAGGTCTCCCCCTGCACTTCCTGCCCCTGCTGAGGGAGAGAACAGGGGGTAGGGTGAGACATGTGCTGCTCATTATAACAGCCAGTGAAGCTGCAGCATTGAGGGGCTTTGATAACCCTGAGGGGCTCTGGTAACCTGAGAGCCCTTCAGGCTCATTAGCGTAATTTTAAAAGTTGATTTTAGAAGATGCTTGGATCTATGAGTAAATGTCCTTGGTTTATCATGATGAACTTCTTTTTTTTTTGTATATGATGCATTATAGCAATGGTGGCGAACCTATGGCACTGGTGCCAGAGGTGGCACTCGGAGCCCTTTCTGTGGGCACTCAGGCCATCGCCCCAATTTCACCAAACAGGACCAACTCCACCAAATCTTCCTGCAGTCCCAAGCAACTAAACAACAGTGCTGTTTTAAAGCGACACTTCATTGTTTGTTTGAAACTGCGGGAAAAGTGAGAAGGTGTTGACAGAACTGCATTGTCTTTGGAGGTCCTCCTGTAGACCCACCATTCTTCCCGGGCAACGATGGTTTGAATTTGCCCACCTTCCTTAAACTGTATTGGTGGCGTTAGGCTGCCAATAAAATTGAATGATGTTGAAGAACAGGAAGCAATAAGTTACTGCTTGAAATGCCATGTTGGCACTTCATGGTAAATAAGTGGATTTTGGTTGTAGTTTGGGGACTCTGGGGGACATTTATCATAGTGGGTCTCAGGTTCGCCTCTTTTTGCGCCTGGTTTGTTCTCTTTTTTGGCTCCTGATCTATGATGGATCTGGTTCTGCCTGAGTAAATGCACTTTGGAATTGTCTCATGTCCGATTCATTTGCGCCTAAATTTGCGCCAAATTTGTCTCAAATTGTTAGATCTCATTTGTGAGCAATAATGAAAGGAGACTGAGAGAAGATGACAGAACGTTCAGGGCTTCATCTCTGCTCAAAAAACTATCATTGTGATGTAACTGCAGGGACTAAATGTGACAGAGATGTAAAAAAAAAAAAAAGAGTAGGTGCATTTTTGCGCCTATTTTGCGCCTTTTTAGGCGCAAATTTGTGATAGATCCGGTGCAAACATCTGTATAGGAGGCACTCACTATGTCAGATAAGGCGCAGGGACTCAAAACCACTAAGTGCCGAACTTTGCCATAAATGCGCCAAATTAACCAGATGCGTCAGATTTTTGCGCTAAAAAACACTTAAAACAGTCTAGCAGACTATGATTAATGTCCTCCTCTGTCTCTAAAAGGTTCGCCATCACTGCATTATAGTGTTCATTGTGTGTATATACTAGTGTATATGTAGCTGACAATAGCTGTCATAGCTGTGAGTGGGCAGCCACCTGAGGTAATAGCTGACCACAAGGAAGCTGTCCAGGATGTCTCCTGAAAAGACCAATTCAGATCACCCGCCCTCGCCATTCACATATACTGCTGCACATTGCCGACAAGGAAGTCGTTCATTGTGACTGGTCATTAGGTATATTCAGTCCAGATGTGAACTCACAGGAAGCTTTAGCTTTCATCCATACATTCCTATAACATTGTGGGATAGAAACAGTCTACAGCTGCATCCAAATATACATCACTGTAGGTTATTCGCTTAAATTAGGAATCGACTCTATATTATACCGTAATTTTAATTGTTGAAAAACCACAACAACAAAAGGAAAGTATATACTGTTTCCAGCTGTATGAGCAGGGCTAGGTAAGGGCATATTTAGACTCTTAGAACAAGTGAAAATGAACCGTATATAAGTATATAAGAAAGTTGTGTAAATGCTGCTATAGATGCAAATATCTTCACCCCCTTCCTCCTTCCCAGTGCCCCGATTTGCAAAGTTTTCACACCTTCGCACCATACACTAGTAATAATCTCTCTGCAAAGTGGGTTGTCCTGAGAAAAGACCAAAGTCTTATGGTCCCGGCCACAGAACATGAACTACCGGTAATTGTTACATTATAAAAAGATTCCAAATGGAATTCCATCTGCAATAAATTGTATTAAGCTTCAGTAAAGTTTTAACAACTCATCTTTATCGTATCATAAATCAGCTTTATTATCTGAATGTTTATTTTATCGTATGTGTCTACAGATCCTACACAATAATTTTTGTTTCCATAGTAACAGACAACATACAAAGTATGTGTAGTCTGATCCTGCAGTCACTTTCCCTGCCCTCGGCCCAACAGCGATCTCTCATTCCTCAGACTCGTCAGAAAGTGACCCATATATAGTAGGGGCTAAACCCCCTGCAATCAGAGAGAGGGGGAGATAGGATTAAAGGGGTTGTAACAAGCTTTTTATCCCCTAGAGCAGTGGTGGCGAACCTATGGCACTGGTGCCAGAGGTGGCACTCAGAGCCCTTTCTGTGGGCACTCAGGCCATCACCCCAGGACCGAGTTCACCAAACAGGACCCAATACATCAAATCTTCCAGCTGTCTCAAGCAACTTAGAGAGAAGCTATAATGAAAGTCTGAATTTGCCCTCCTTCTTTCAACTGTATTGGGGGTCTTGGGCGGTCAATACAATTGAAAGAAGTGGAAGAACAGGTAGCAGTAAGTTACTGCTTAAAATGCCACGTTGGCACTTAACGATAAATAAGTGGATTTTGGTTGTAGTTTTGGCACTCTGTCTCTAAAAGGTTCACCATCACTGCCCTAGAGGGTTGGGTTTACATTAGGTTATGAAATGGAATTCAACAGCTGTGGAGAAGAGGTCTGCCTAATTGTTAACATTATGTTTACATTGTATTAACAAAACACAATGTAAATGCAACGTGTGACCGCACCACAACTTATAGAACAATGACCGTGCCGGTATAGGCAAGCGCTGTGCTCTTCAATTTTTGACATTTCCATTGTTTTGAATGGAGCGGTAGCAGATGCTACTCCATCAATTAGTGAGAATGGTACCCACGTTCTTATAATCTCATAATCGGTTCTCATGATTGGTGGGAGTCCCAGCATTTGGGATCATATAGTTATTATTCCCTATATCCTGTGGGGTCGGTGCATTTCCACACTATAGACGGAGCAGGGAGTAAACAGATCGATCTGTAGTACATGACTTTTTCCAAATCACATTCACTTTAATGCTGCAGTATTATGCGTGGTATCTGTGGTTTTTCTGCACCAAAATCTGTGCATAAATTCGCACGGAAACCGCTAAGTGTGCTGGTAGCCTAAAAGAGCTGCACATGTAAAAGAGCTGTAATTAGAAGAGGCTGGGCTCCATAGCAGATTTTTGAATGGGCCCCCTTCCCCCCTTATAAATATACATATTCGTATACTCACACGTGCGTTCCAATAACAGACAGTATATATACACCATATATACATACATACATACATCATATACACACATACATACAGTACCATCAACACTTATTCAAATCACACATGCACAAACATATATAGAAAAATAAACACATACATACAGACATACAAGATCTACACACCCAATATCCTGGGTGTGGGGCCCTGACACAGCAGGCCCCACAGCAGCCACTACCACAGTAGTTACGCCCCTGGCACGTGCAAATGTAAGGATGGAGATCTCTGCTTCCTACACTAATCAGAGGTTAGCGATGCACTGGTACAGAACAATTCCATAGATAGGTCATTAGAAGTAAAGCAACGCCAAATAACTAAAGTGGACAATCCCTTTAAGGAAGGAAATGTCCTCAGGAATTCCTTGACAATGTGATTTTTGGCACATTATGGTTATAACACAGTGAGACCATCGCACAAAGCTCTTTCCTCCTCTCATGTTATTAACATCCCCTGGAAGTGCGGATTATAGATCTGTCTGTTCCAGACGCTGTTCGAGGGGCAGCGCCCACCATCACGTAATGCAGCTTGTTGAGCAGAAAGAGCTGCTAAATATTCAGTCAGGTCGACATGACACGAATGTGCTCTCGTCCCCGCAGAACAGGAGACATTTTCAAAGCTATCTATTCAGTCTGAACAACAACAACAACAAAGAAGACCACAAATACCAGCAAAATGTTTGCTGTAAATGCCTGGACGCCAGTCTGTGTCAGCCTCGTACCCAGATCTCGTGTCTTAAGAATACAAAGGGTTTTGGCTGGGTCAGGCTGCACCGGGTCAGTCACCTAAAGCAAACTCATTGTGATCGACAATCAGACCCAAGAGCAATTTCCTTAATGACTTAAGAGGGAATTGTATCCACCATTCCCGCACCTGCCAAGGAACGCTAATGGCATGTTATTCATACCACAATGTACGACCTGGCAAGAAAATCCTAAATAATAGGTCTCCAAACATATCAAAAGAAAATAATGGCGTCCGGGGATGTTAGAAGCAGATGTTCTCACTAGTGCCTGAGGCTCAACATGATAGAAGGATAAACCGAGCCTAAAGGACAGTATTACAGATCTGCACCAGTGCTGTAAGCTCTATACATCTGTGTATGTGCCGCCATATGTATGTGCCGCCATATGCTTCTACCAGGGGATTCTGTATGTGCTGCTAAATGATAGTATAGGGTTGCTTTGTATCCTCTACATGGTTATACAGGATACGATTTGTACGTTCTAGATATTCCACTATATGGTTCCATAGAGGTATTCTTGTACCCCCTCCTAATTTATTAAACTAGAGAGAAACTGAAATCTCACATGATCATCACATCATCATCTCACATCATCATCATGTCTATTTCCTTCTGATTCCTCCTTGAGATGGTTCTGCTCCTTCACTTTGTTAAATTTAACTGATTGGACTTGATTAGGAAAGACACATGCCTGTCTATATAAAACCTTACATCTCACAGGGCATGTCAGAGGACATGAGAATCATGAGGTCTAAGGAACTGCCCAAGGAACTCAGAGACAGAATTGTGGTAAGGCACAGATCTAGCCAAGGTTACAAAAGAATTTCTGCAGCACTCAAAGTTCTTAAGAGCATGGTGGCCTCCAACAATGACACATGGTGGCGGCATCATCAGGCTATGGGGGTAGGGACAGTTGCATTGGTTACAATAGAAGATAAGATGAGTGTGGCCAAATACAGAGATATGCTGGATGAAAACCTCTTCCAGATGCTCTGGAGCTCAGACTGGGCTGAAGGTTCACCATCCAACAAGACAATGACCCTCAGCACACAGCTAAAATAATAAATCAGCGGCTTCAGAACATCTCTGTGACCATTCCTGACTGGCCCAGCCAGAGCCCGGACTGAAACCCAATGGAGCATCTCAGGAAGACTAGAAAATGGCTTCCACCAATGTTCACCATCCAACCTGAGGGAACTGGAAAGGATCTGCAAGGAAGAGGCAGAGGATCATACAGAGGTTATCTTGTACGTTCTAGTTATGCTGCTATACGGTTGCATAGAGATATTTTTGTGTGTGCTCTTTGTGGTAGTTTATGGTTGCATATAGGGTTTTCTTGTGTGGTCTCTGGTAGTATAGGGTTTTTTCTATTCTTCAAATACCGCATACATGCCGCACATACGGGGGAATATATTTGTACTTGGTTTCATAGAGGTGCTTTTCTATTCACCATGTCCTCCAGTATAGGGTTGAATCTAAACTCTCTGCTGTCTGTGGTGAGCTACAGAACGGTAACGCTTCCGCCCCATCCAGGAGTAATATCAGGGGTTTTTTTTAGGAAGTGGCTTCTCTATGCAGTGTCTAACACCGGGTGTAAAGAGACATTATTTTAGGTGTCTTGTCCTGTTTTATAGCAGGTGACTGCATCCCTGATCCTGCTCCCCATCTTTCTGCAGGAAGTGCCGCCTGAGGCAAGAGGCTCAACACGCATTATGGATGTGCACCCCTGTTCCGTATGATTGTTGTATGATGTTTGGAGGGTTTTTTTTTATATATTCACCATTAACTGCCATATGGTAGTATAGGGTTAATTTGTATGTTTTCCATGTGTTGCTGTATGGTTTTAGACGTAGTTTGTATGGGCTGCAACTGTATATGTTTTATAAATGTCCATTTGCTTTGATGCAGGCATATTTAATGTTTTCTGTGTATTTCTACATGGTTATATGGAGGTATTTTTCTCCACATGCTCATATATGGTGGTATAGAGGTGTTGGTGTATGCCTGCTATGTGTTGGCATATAGAAATATTGACTATTGATATGGATTTTCTACACAGAAGTCAAAAGTAAGACCATTAAATAACCATAAAATAAGATTTTGTGAGAGTTGTGTGGTATCTGCAGTTCTTCTATGTGGATGTTACTATGATAATTCTGCAGCACAATACATTGTTTTGTATACAGCTTTGCATATTTTTATTTAAATTTGTTTTCTATGGAAGTCTATGCACAAGTGAAAATCTGCAAGGGAACCGTGTGAAATAAACAAGCTTCAAATTGATGCAGATTTCATGCAGAATTTTCCCAGAAATCCACATGCAAATCTGCAAAAAAAAACACAATGGGGCTTATCTACTAAGGGCCGCGGATCGCACTTTCGTCGGACTGGTCATGGTTTCCGGGATTTGCGCTGCCGGGACAGGTATTTAACAGGGGATTGCGTCGCATGCGATTGAATTTTGGCGCAGCTGGGCTGGCTTCCATGTGACAGAATTCAGGGGGGACGGGACGTCGGACGATCCGACGGATTCGGACTGAGCGCGGGATTTAACTATTAATTTGTGCACTTACATGCACCAATAAGAAGAAGGTGAGCTCCAGTGGACCTGAGCGGGGAAGCGACACATGCAGGATATCGGGCGGACGATCTTAGTGAATCGCACCAGAAGTGCATGATCGTCGGAAAAATGCACTTTGGATGAACTCCTCAGCTGGGTAAGTAAATGGGCCCCAATATATATAAATATATATTGCAGATTTTGTGCAGATTTGCCTATGTTTTTCCGCCACAGATATCTATAGATAAACCACCATAAGGAACCTGTACAGAAAACCATGTGGAATTGATATGTAAAGAAAGGGCACCTACTAGACACCAGACTAAACAACAAGTAGTGTACAAATATACATTTACAGTATTCATATCAGGTACTGTATTTGTTATAAGATTTTGGTCTTATGCTCTACTTTGCCATAACCTGATGCCTGAAGATCGAGAAGAGAGACACAGAGATAAGCGGCAACACATATAAAAGGTCACTGCTTATCTCTATTCATACTGAGATAGCACCCAGTCTATACATCCATGGCTGGGCACCCACATGTCATCCTGGATATTGCTCTGTTCTCATCAATACCCAAATAATTTCTTTGCTTCATTGCATGAAATATACAAACAGAAGTTATTACAGAAGCGCCACCTGCTGGTCATAGGCAACACTGCAACTGGTTTAAAGTTTAATGTAATGAACGTAGAGCATGATGTTATTCCTAAACAGAGTTTATACAATAAAATACATACTGTATACTTATACTGTATTCTCAAGGCCCTGGGCTGTATGAATATTATAGCTCCTACAAGTCTCAAATTTACTTCCTACATATGGGACTAGATCAGCTTTTTGGAGAATGGAGATGTGTCCCTTGTGCTGTTTTCAATCAAGACCTTTGGAAGACCATCAAAGGTCCAGAAATGGCTCTGGTGTACATTGTGTATTGAGAGCAGGAACGGACGTACATGGGTGAAGGTCCTTCTAGGTATAAAATTTGATGGGTGGTTTGGGTGGCCATGGGCCCGGGGCTACTGCCCAAACCTCCTATATTATAATCCACTACTGTGTATTCTGTATACTACGCTGTATACTCCTACGGGAAATGTATACATTGGCAAATATGAGTGGCTTCCACTGGAGGTACAGTCTAGCATGGCCTCTTACACTATAAAAAAAAATGTATTGGGGCACATTAACTTACCCGTCCCTGGCACGTTCCCCGATGTCCACTGTTTGACCGGAATGCACTGTGCCGCGATTCACTAAGATCGTGCGCCCGATATCCTGCATGTGTCACTTCCTCGCTCAGCTCTGACGGAGTTCACCTTTTTCCTCCCGGTGCATATAAGTGCATTGAATACAACACAATTTGAACCTGAAATCCCGTGCTCAGTCCGAATCAGTCGGATCCTCCAGCTGCCCACCCCCCGATTTCTGTTGCATGAAAGCCGGCAGCGCTGCGCCACAATCCAATCGCGTGCGACACAATCCCCTTCTAAATACCTGTCAAAGCGGCGCAAATCCCGAAAATGTAGGGAAGTCCATCGGAAATGTGAACCACGGACCCTTAGTAAATAAGCCCGATTGTGTGCACCAACAGGCAAGGCCACACCCACAGTGCACTGAGGAGCTCATTTGCATATTGGATATTTTCTGCCTTCCCTCAATCACTTAGGGAGAGTCAGCTTTTAAGATTGATCAGGAAGTATGGATGTTGTGCCAAAATCTGCATATAATCGCTTGCAGCATGTCTGTACATATCTGAGTATAAGATCTGGATTTCTACCAAGGATCTATCTATCATCTATTTCTATATATGAGATCATTGGTCTGTATATGGCATAACGGCGCCGCCTGCAGGAATCCCTATCACCTCTGCTCCTCTGTTCCAGAATAGATATAATGGGGCAGATTTACTTACCCGGTCCAGTCGCGATCCAGCGACGCTGATTCGGGTTCTGCCGGGATTCACTAAGGTTGTGCGCCTGATGTCCACCAGGTGTCGCTGCTGCGCTGAAGTCCGTCGGAATTCACCTCCTCCGTCTCAGTGTATGTGAGTGCTATTTTTGCGAGACAATTTTTTTTTAAATGCCGCAGTTTTTCCGATTCCGTCGGGTTTTTCCGATTTCTGTCACGTGAAAGCCGGCGCCAATGCGCCACAATCCGATCCCCTGTGCCAAAATCCGGGGGAAATAAGGCACAAATCGGAAAAATTCTGGAAACACGCGAAAAACCCGGAAAAACGCGATTCAGACCCTTAGTAAACGTGCCCCATTGTAGGAGAAGGAGACCTTCAATAACCCATTTGCCATCTTGGGCCGGGCCCCCACCATCCAGGGGCCCAGGATCAGCCTTACCATCTGTCTGGATGATTTACAGGTCATGTACAGGCTACACTACTCATCACATCCAGTATTGCAGTAATACTTGTCTGTGTTCGCAGCTACAGTGGGAGAGATGTCATAGTGACCTGTATGTTGTGACTGTAATTCCTCATATCCTAATAAAACCTGGGAGTGATGACGGCCGTGGTGTCTGATAATCTCTCACGCTGATGTGAGCGCTCTAGTCATAACAGGCAGCGCTCAGGATGTCACACTGTATCACAGACAGGACACGCCGCTCCATATTGTGGCTTCCAGATCAGAGGTAAAGGACATGTAGGAGACAGCAACCCCCTGACCTATCTAACCTGCCTTCTGGATCTTTCCAGGCTGAACTTCTAAAAGTTTTTTTTATAGTTTCCCCTATAGAGATTTGAAAATGGATTCATATTTCAGAGTTATAGCTCTTCTAACTAAACTGCTGGTACACCCTCACACTGCTGTGCTCTTAACTCTCAGCATTGAACCCTTACACAGGACCTACCGTCTGCTCGGAGTGTCTGATGAAGCTCATAACCAGAATCCTGCTTCCATTTTTACCCAGAGTAAAGGGGAAAAGCTCCGGAACACTATGATGCACAGAGCTAAGAGCACAGCAGTGTGAGGACACACCCCTTTTTCATTCAGTGCAGCACAAACATGGTTTTTGCTTCTGAAATGTTCCTAGGACACCAATTTGAATCCAGATTTAGATGGGTTCAATACTAGTTGCCAGAATAAGCCCATATAAGGGGAGATTCACAATCCTGCTGCAGCAAATCTGCCATAAAACCAACTTATTGCAGCGATGCCATAATACTAAGACTAAAGGCAAACAAAGTAAAGAACCATTAATAAAGATCAATATTTCCTATAGACTATGCACAGCTTAACAGGCAGAACTGCTGACCCCAGAGGCAGGGAAGGGGTCAATCTATTCCTGGCCTTTAGGACTTAAGTGGCTGCAGACAAACGTGGGAACTAACAATTAGAGCCCTTCCAGATGTAATGTGATCCCTACGTCTGCCCCAAACACAGTGTAGGGGGCATTAGCATGACAATGCCCACAACTATCCAACAAGGTGGACTAATGGTACAAGCCCCCAAGAGATGGGAGCACTTATTACGCCTTGTCTAACATAACATCTATTATGGCTCTCGTCTACACATAGTAATTATCCTCCTCAGTGACCGGCAGTCATAGAGTTAATAGCTAAAAGTGTCTAAGATCCACCTAAAACAAGAGGATTTTACAATCTGTGTTATGTCTGTAAATCCTCTGCCAGGGACCTGATGTCCTGGACTTACCAAAAACATAGATCCCCATATACTGCAAGACCCGATCATCCAGCAATAGTGGGACATAAGAGCTGAGCTGCCATAACACTGGCGGTGGTGGTAGAATCATTTTTTATTTAATTTGCAGGCGTATGTCTTTTGTTTTGTTTTTGTATTAGTCCTAATTTTTTTTTTTATTTGTTTTGCTTTTTTTTCCATTTTTATTCTGGGATGACTTAAAGGGAACTTGTCACCCAGTTTTATCCATTAAACAAGCAGCCCCCTTAGGTAGGGGATAAAAATGTCATTTTTGGAATCCCCTCTTTTATGCGACAACTCATAAAAAAGGGCTTCAAAATCATGTAAAAATGAGCGGAGAAGAGACACATTGGGGCTCATTTACTTACCTGGTCCAGTCACGATCCCGCGGCGAGTTGTCCAACGAGGATTCGGATCTGCCTAAATTCACTAAGGTCGTGCGACCAATATCCACCAGGTGTCGCTGCTGCGCCGAGGTCCACCGGAGTTCACCTTCTTCTTCCTGGTGCTTGTAAGTGCTAGATCTTGCAACACAAAACGTTTTTTAAATTCCGTGGTTTTTTACGAATCCGTTGGGTTGTCCGACGGCCACGCCCCCGATTTTTGTTACGTGAAAGGCGGCACCGATGCTCCAAAATCCGATCGCGTGCGCCAAAATCTCGGGGGAATTCGGCGGAAATCGACAGGAAACCCAACGAAAGTGCATCCGACGAACCCTTAGTAAATGAGCCCTGTTTTGTCTGAGATGAGAAAAGTTGAGAGGGGAGTCACACAGATGCCGCTATCGTCCGTTCTGTAGCACTTAGTAACATGCTCCTGGTGTCATATTAAAGAATCTCATCTTTCAGATGGCATCTGGCTTGTGGTTTTGTGGGATACAGAACCGGAGATACAGCTAAAGTCATAGTTGGAAAAACGAGCTGCAGATAAAAATCTTCATTTTTTAGCTGCCGCTATCTCGGATTCTGTAGCTCAAAGAAAACAGGTGGAGACTGTAGCTATTTAGACCTAGTCTATATAGGTCTGACCTAAAGGGGATCCAATCCTAATCTAATAAGAAGAGCCTCTTAGTAGATCTGGGATGCTGGGCATTGTTGGGGGGTGATTTTAAAGCTGAAGTTTAAAGCCAGTTTTAATAGATTTCTCCCCATGTCCCTTGGTACTCTAGAATGGAAGATAGGAACATATAACGTGACTTATCTAGAGGAAAATATGACTCTTCTCTGCTCATTTTCACATGACTTTGGGGACAACTACTATTATACTGATACAATATAAAGTCATAACTACCATCTGTACTATTCTGTGGGAAAATTACTACTAGTACCGCACTGTGTGACAACTACTACTGCAGTGGTGCTATACTGTGTGTACTGGTACCATACTGTAGGACAAGTACAACTACTAGTACTATACTGTGTAACAACTACTACTGCAGTGGTACTATACTGTGTGTACTGGTACCATACTGTAGGATAAGTACAACTACTAGTACTATACTGTGTAACAACTACTACTGCAGTGGTACTATACTGTGTGTACTGGTACCATACTGTAGGATAAGTACAACTACTAGTACTATACTGTGTAACAACTACTACTGCAGTGGTGCTATACTGTGTGTACTGGTACCATACTGTAGGAAAAGTACAACTACTAGTACCGCACTGTGTGACAACTACTACTGCAGTGGTACTATACTGTGTGTACTGGTACCATACTGTAGGATAAGTACAACTACTAGTACCGCACTGTGTGACAACTACTACTGCAGTGGTACTATACTGTGTGTACTGGTACCATACTGTAGGACAAGTACAACTACTAGTACTATACTGTGTAACAACTACTACTGCAGTGGTGCTATACTGTGTGTACTGGTACCATACTGTAGGACAAGTACAACTACTAGTACTATACTGTGTAACAACTACTACTGCAGTGGTACTATACTGTGTGTACTGGTACCATACTGTAGGATAAGTACAACTACTAGTACTATACTGTGTAACAACTACTACTGCAGTGGTACTATACTGTGTGTACTGGTACCATACTGTAGGATAAGTACAACTACTAGTACTATACTGTGTAACAACTACTACTGCAGTGGTGCTATACTGTGTGTACTGGTACCATACTGTAGGAAAAGTACAACTACTAGTACCGCACTGTGTGACAACTACTACTGCAGTGGTACTATACTGTGTGTACTGGTACCATACTGTAGGATAAGTACAACTACTAGTACCGCACTGTGTGACAACTACTACTGCAGTGGTGCTATACTGTGTGTACTGGTACCATACTGTAGGATAAGTACAACTACTAGTACTATACTGTGTGACAACTACTACTGCAGTGGTACTATACTGTGTGTACTGGTACCATACTGTAGGATAAGTACAACTACTAGTACCGCACTGTGTGACAACTACTACTGCAGTGGTACTATACTGTGTGTACTGGTACCATACTGTAGGATAAGTACAACTACTAGTACCGCACTGTGTGACAACTACTACTGCAGTGGTACTATACTGTGTGTACTGGTACCAAACTGTAGGATAAGTACAACTACTAGTACTATACTGTGTGACAACTAATTTCTGTGTGTGACAGCTACTACTGGTACCATTCTGTCTGACTGTTACTATTTGCACCAAACTGGTTGAAATTTACTATCTGTATTATACGGTGCAAAAACTACTACCATCAACCAAACAAAGACAACACCGAATCTCCGCCATGGACAAAGCGATAGTAAGAGGGTTACTGAAATCATTGTTACATCTGATCCTCATCGAGTCATTGAAATAACCATACAAGGGATTTATCTTCATCCGCTTTAATGCTCTGCTGCCGAGGAGGCCTCTCGCCCGGCGGGGGGCAGTGGACAGGTTTGATAACCAGTTTAGTCCTTTCTTTGATGTCCGCAGGCATAAGTCATGACAAGTGACCAATACAGACAATAGATCCATTGGAAGTGCCCCCTGTGCCCCTTTTCTGATATCCAGACTTTTCTATAGAATGACCCGTGACCTCTCACACAAAGCATGAATGTGAGCACGGACCAGACACGTCAATAGCCCTCGCTAGCCCGGACGTGGCTTCCATTCCCACACGGCTTTTGTGATGGGACGAGGGAACCGACAAGTGTCCAATGCAATCCTCGTGTACAAAGTGATATGGAATAGTCTGTGGTCAGACAGGATATAAATAAGATGAGAATAAAACATAATGCTTGGTGAAGCTTCAGACAAAGCAGATTTTGGAGGCTTTCATCGTTGGACAGGTCACCGGGGAACAGTGAAAGCTTATTGTCAGGTTATTTATGAAGAAATAAATACTAGGGGGAAGAGGACATCCAGTGTTTTATAAAGTATAATGACATAACAGAACATCTAGGCCCTCCGTTCTAGAAGTCAATATGGCTTCTTGGGTCATAGGGTCACCATTCAGCTGGCCCATACATCTGAGAAACCATCACTACTGATCCTTGTTACACAGGTACCATCAACTTGGCCATCCACTGCATGTGGAATGGATGGAGGACAAGAGGACAAGACAGATTACAAAATTTGGGATCATTCAGTTTAGAAAAAAGACGACTGAGGGGAGACCTCATTACAATGTACAAATACCTGAACGGACAGTACAAGGATCTCTCCAAAGATCTTTTTATACCTCGGCCTGTGACCAGGACAAGGGGGCATCCTCTACGCCTAGAGGAGAGGCGATTTTACCATCACCATAGACAAAGGTTCTTTACTGTAAGAGCAGTGAGACTGTGGAACTCTCTGCCGCAGGAGGTTGTTATGGCCGACTCTATGTACATGTTCAAGAGAGGCCTGGATGACTTTCTGGAGAGAAAAAATGTCACGGGTTATGGGGATAAAACATTTATTTAATTCTTAAAGGTTGGACTTGATGGACTTTTTCCAGCCTTATATATACTATGATACTATGACTGGCAAGAAACTGCTGCTGTGACTACTTCTTCAAGGCCAGGAGATATGGGTAACATTAATTTACTTTATGGGGTGGTCAAGCATTGTTTCCCAAACAACCAGCCTCAGATTAAGTCTAAAGCCAATAAGTTGAGGGCCAAAAAGAGGTGAGGAATGTTGGAAGTGCTAAAACCACAAAGTTCTAGCATATAACAAAATGTTATAAAAAATTCCCACGGTGTCCCTATATATTGTAGTCCGGGAAAGTAAAAAAGTGAAAGTAATCACTAGCATAGGAAGTTATCCTCCCACAAAGCCCAGGAGCATCAAAGAACAAGACCGCGTATCAACAACCTCATAAGAAGAAACCTTGTACAATTGTTTACAACACCCAAGACACAAGTCAAGACACTTGATCCCCATAGTCTGGGACTGTGAAGACAGGATCAAAAAAGCACAAAAAAAGAGGAAATGGAGGTTGAGACTTCAGCACCTTGGTGTTGACGGCTCATCACATCGCACTTTAATGGTCAACCCTTGGCTGTAATAGTCAATTACCAGGACGTGGGAGGAGCAGAGTGAATGGGACACAAGGCCGTTGTGTCTGTGAATGACAATACTACATCCCTATTTACGTCTGCTGGGAATCTTGGTGTTACCCTAGAAGATAAGGACCTCTACTGACCTTCAGAAACACCAGTTCCTTCCTATAGGTATTAGGAGACTCATATATTCTCAAGCTTATGATCTGATACTGCTGTCATTTTTTGCAGGCCTCAGCTCCAAAGTTAGATTTCAACCACTCTGTCTGCTAGTCCTGATTGAGCCTGACGACTCCCTAAGTAATTAATCTATCAATTATTTCTCTAGAAAAGTCTAGTTGGAGGCATAATGTGCGCCCAGACCTAGTGGCCCACATAATGGGGCACATTTACTTACCCGTCCCGTCACGATCCCCGCTGTGCGTTGTCCGACGAGGATTCGGGTCTGCCGCAATTCACTAAGATCATGCGCCCGATTTCCTGCATCCGTCGCTTCCCAAGCTGAGGTCTGCCGGAGTTCACCTTCTTCTTCCCGGTGCATGTGAGTGCTGATCTTGTGACACAATTTCGTTTTTAAATTCCGCGGTTTGTCCGAATCAGTCAGGTTGTCCGGCGTCCGCGCCCCCCCCCCCCCCCATTTCTGTCGCATGCATGCCCGGCGCCGTTGCACCACAATCAGATCACATGCGCAAAAAACCCGGGGCATTTCAAGGCAAATCAGAAAAAAATCACGAAACCCCACGGTAATGCGTCTGATGGACCCTTAGTAAATGTGCCCCAATGTGTTCTACAGATACTCCACCTGCTACTTTGTTTAGTACATTTGATGAGGATCAAAATTATCAATTTTTCACGTGTAGGGGCAACAATTAATTTTATCTAGTTGTTGGCCACCCCCTTTCCACAAACAATCAAGCTGCTGAAAATTCTGGAGATGAAACAAAAGGCATGTGAAAGTCCAACCAGCCTAACTCTTCCCTGTTTTCTGCTGAGAAGAGTCAGGGCACCTCCAAACTGGTGGGTTGGTTCAACATTGATCTTGCGTCTATGGTTACATTGAAGATGTCACTGCACATTTTACCAAATTGACTCTCTAGTTCAGTGCCTAAGAATGAGGACCTATCAGTGTCCCATTATGAAAAGAACAGTGTTGTACATTAGAACTTTCCAAGTACTAATGATTATTAGTCCCATAGAAGACGTGCATCACCCACCTCATTTAGATGGGAAACTCCTGTCTCGATCCTTGAAAATCCTAGCAGCTAGGTCCTAAGAAATCATACATTCATCCTATTACCAATGGTATGGGCTTGATGGTTATACATTATTATAATAATTATTAATAATTTCTTATTTAATTCAGTATTAAGGGGACTTCAAGCAAGAACCAATAAAATTGTTATGCAACCCAATGCTTATCAATTAGTTTATTGCTTACAATAAAGGTAGGAATGCAATACCTAATTTTTCCTGAAGTGGTGCTGTAGACAATTTGAATATCTACTATCTAATTCTCCCACAGTTTACATCTGATCAATGCGCCCTGGGACCCTTTGACCAATACCAAATCATAAGTTTTTCCATCCGCAAAACTATTCCAGATATCTATTGTAAGGCCGGTGTCAATCATGTAAGAATATAGAGGTAAATATTGCAAAAAATGCAATGCAACAAACACATGTACTCTGAGGTGGAGCTGTATACAGCTTTGTGCAACAGTGACACCTAGAGGCCAGGTTGGCAGGAAAAATAATGAAGAATCGCCAGAGATAGATTTCAGTTAGAGGAATTTTACTGTTATAGCCTGTTAAATCGGGTTTTTGACTCAGATATTCCACCAGAAAAGTCAAAAGTCACTGTTGGGCTTTCCAATGCAGATTTTGACACTTAGTACATATAAAAACATTACGGTAATATGATCATAGAAATATTTTTGGATAAAATTAAAAAAAATGTTGTGTTTTTTATGTAAAAGTGTGTTTTCATTATGCACAGAAATAATCATACAGGACTGTGTGGGCAAAATGAGGGTAGAAATGTAGTAATATAAGAGATAAGAGCTCTTGAGAAGACAATGGACACTAAACAATAGGTCAACATTCCTACTTCACTAGAGACAATCCCTCTTCTCCCCAGTCTCCGGGCAGATGCACATGGTGCTTCCTCTACAATGGTCTGGTTATTGGGTCCTACCAACCATGGAAAACACCCTGGTACTCAAAATGTGTGAAAAGTTTCACAACCCTTCTGCTGGGAGACGCCTTCCCAAAACGGTGCACAATGTGGCCCAGATTTACTAAGGGCCGTGCGCCAGTTTTCTGACGGACTTTCTATTGGAAACTGCCGTATATAGTCGAGTATAAGCCGTCCCGAGGATAAGCTGAGGCCCCTAATTTTACCACAAAAACCTGGGAAAACCTATTGACTCGAGTATAAGCCAAAGGTGGGAAATGCATTGGTCACAGCCTCCCCAGTATATAGCCTGCCGGACCCTGCCCCATAGTATATAGCCAGCACCCTGCCCCAGTATATAGAAAGAACCCTGCCCCAGTATATAGAAAGAACCCTGCCCCAGTATATAGCCAGCAGCCCCTGCCCCAGTATATAGCCAGCCCCCTGCCCCATTATATAGCCAGCAGCGGGGGAAGCCAGAAAGGTGAGTTTTGATATTCTTTTTTACTCGAGTATAAGTCGAGTTTGGGTTTTCAGCACATTTTTTTGTGTGCTGAGCCACATATGTGTTGCACACGACTCATTTGTGTTGTGGCTGCACTATTCCCGAATCTCAACGTTTTGGTGCTCAGAGGGACCGTGCGCCAAATTTATCATGCAAACTCCAACAGAAATGTGTTGCATGTCCCATGCTAAAGGTGCACCAAAAAAAAGTTGGTGCACTCTGTTGGGGCAGTGCAGATTCAGATTCAGGCGCCCCCTGCACACTACACAGGGAAACTGCACCTAGTACTGACTGCACTGTTTTCAGTAAATCTGCCCCTGTGTGTTCTTGTGACTTTGCACTTTGGGAGTTAAGAACAAAAGAGTTAACAACATGGCTGCTTTGTTTTTACCCAAAAACAGAACCATACCATCCAATGGGGCGTGTATGTTACATCTGCTCCATTTATTTTAATAGGCACCAACCTGCAGTACTGGACACAACCTATGGACAGGTGTGGCACTGTGTCTGGAAGAAATTATCCATTCTTTTCTAATCCAGCGCAACAACTCAAAAAATTTCATAGTGATTCATGGTTGACTACCGGTTTTTGAAAGCATGTGTTATCCTGTCCTACATTGGGATAACATGGCTACATTGTCGGCAGCAAAAGGTTTGACCAAAGTTAGATAAATTATTAAAATTTCCTTAATACTTAAATAAAGGAAATTCTATTCTCCATCCATAAATTTGCAAATACCTTAGGAATATCACCTTCACGCGACTTTGCATTTAAATATTTTGCACAGAAGGATTCATGTTTGCTGCGTCTGAACCGAGTAAACTTTTCGTTTTAAAAAATAAAAGCTTTAATAAAACAGACCGAAAATGTCTGCAATCCATATTGAAGTAAACATTGGAGTCTTGGAGTCAAATAATATCAAGGTTAGGCACAGGGGATGTGCACATGAGATGTGCGGTCAGAGGACATATAGCCTATGGATGGTTATATAGGGTGATGCTACGGATAATTTACAATAAATACATCAAATACATTTCCAATACAGCAAAAGACATTTATATACATGTGTCCTTACAATAGAAAAAATTACAGATAATAAAGGTTCCATCAGGGGCAAAGATACAGAAGAAGCAGCCGTAGCAGTTGTTATGGGGCCTGCAATGTCAGGGGGCCCCAGCATATGGCATATTGGGGTCGTATTTGGTGTGGATATGCTGTATGTGTTTGTTTGGTGTGTATATTCTGTATTTGTATGTGTTTGTATATTCTGTATGTCTGTATATGGTATTGTATACATGCGTGTTTTTTCTGTACGTGTGTATATGTGATGTGTATATGCTCTATATGTGTATATGCTGCATGTCTATATATATGATGCATAGGTGTATACGGTACTGTATGTATGTGTGTATATCCTGTATGTATGTATGCATGTATATATGGTGTGCATATACTGGGGCACATTTACTAAGGGTCCGAAGAGTGCATTTTCGCCAGGTTTGGTTATTTTTCCGTTTTGCGCTGAATTGCACCAGGTTTTTGCATGCGATCGGATTGTGGCACATCAGCACCGGCTTGCATGCGACACAAATCAGGGGCGTGGTCGTCGGACAACCCAACTGATTCGGACAAACCATGGAATTTAAAAAGCAAATTGTGTCATAAGATCAGCACTCACATGCACTGGGAAGAAGAAGGAGAACTCCGGTGGACCTTAGCGGGGGAAGCGACAGATGCAGGAAGTTGGACACACAATCTTATTGAATCACAGAAGACCCAAATCCTAGTCGGAACAACGCATCGTGGGATCGCGACAGGGCCGGGTAAGTAAATGTGCCCCATTGTGTTTGATTGTAACTCACATGTGTGAGTAAACAAATATGTATCTTTTTTAAGGGGCAATTCAGAAGTCTGCCCTTCCTCTCCTAGTTACGACTATGGGTACAGTAATTAAAAATCAATAAAAACAAAACAAATATTGCAACATAGAAAGTCCATCTACTTCTCTTAGGGGGTGTACAGCACAGGTTTTTTTGTATTAATGAGCCCATTATTACTTGACAGGTGACAGCAGGAATGTTAAATTCCATCGCCTCCCATTTAAACACTATACATTGATAGCAAATCAGCCTAGTATATAAATGTGACACATGTAGATTTGTTGTCAATAGGACGATGTGCTGCTGACCACTGCAAACTGTACAAAAATGATGAATTACTTCATTCCCATACAAAACAATAAAACAATTTATGTAAAAGGTACCTATAACTTCAAAAATACTTCCCTCGGTCCCTTCATTTACATATATTACCTTCTTGGGCAACCCATGTAGGAGGACTATAAGCTGCATTTATATGTTGTGCTTAAAATGCATTTGAGTGCATTGAGGAGGAGCAATTCCTTGTGTTATTGGTTCCTCAACAGAAGAATTTAGCTCTTAACGGATCTGCGTTCGGGAGTTACTCTTCAGCTACTCACTTGAATTGCATTACAAGTGTGAATGTGGTCTTAGACTGACCATACAACTTATCTGTGAACCAAAACAGAGCCATCATGACCCCACCATCATACATAACTATACACAGTCAGCCGAGCATGCATGTATTCTCTGTAGAGAGAAGGTAGTTAGGCTGTCCGCTTCTAGGGAGGCTTAATCGCCTGGAAACATGTTAAAATCCAACTTCCCTTCTCTCCCACAATATCTGTCATTGAGGACCCAAAATACGGTGAGTTTAACAAAAAGTAACCTCATAAGTCTGATCAAGCGAATAGCGGACAACTCCAGCGGAAGGGATTCCCGGGAGACAAACACGAAAAAGAACAGCGATATATAAATACATCATGGCTTATCCTTGCTTCTGCCGGCCCGAGTGTCAACCGAGGTCTCCAGTCCCAAATGTCAAATCCTTCTGCTGTTCTGACATACAGACAGTCCCTGGGTTACGTACAAGGGTTTGTTCTTTAGTCGAATTTGTATGTAAATCGGAACAGGTATATTCTCAATGTGTAACTCCAGATATTAATTATTTTTTTTTGTTGCCTGTGCCAATTGGATTTCAAAAATTTTGCATTGACAAGGGAACAAGGATTAACAATGCAGACACTTTACAGTTGATTATTGCAGTCTGGGTCTAAACTACAGTAGATTATATGCATCCAGAGAGGTTACAGCGGGCAGAGAGGTCTGTCTGTAACTAAGGGTTGTCTGTAAGTCGGGTGTTCTTAAGTCGGGGACTGCCTGTACTTGCTTCAGTAGATCAAACACCCACACGAGTTTGATGGAACAAACACATTCATGGGTAACAGTCTAAAGACTGAGAAGTGATCCATCAATAAATAATATTTATAACCAGTCCAAGAACAATATTACTGATATGACTCCAAAATGTCCCCACTCGTCGGACAAGAATTCAGAGATTTTCCATCAACAAAGGAGAACGGATGCACCAATTGTGGAATGTATGATAAAAAAATATTCCACATGGACCATTGTTCCTTTTACGATAAGTATCTTTCTTTCCATCTTTCCAAAAATTGCAAAAACTAACAAATCAACCAATAAACTATAAATATATATAAAAATCTAATTTTACTAAAAAAAATCAAAGCAGTTCTAAAACATTTTCCAAGGTTCCGTTTATGATTTATAAATATGCACAAAAAGTGTGTTAGTAAGTTTTCCTAGAAATAATTATAATATAAATAATTTTGCTTCACAGAAAAGTAGAACATGTAGACGTCTTGCGGATTTTTGAATACTATTTTCGTGTGTGACCCCCTCCCCAGCACATGACCAGTAAGGTCTGTAGTCCCTTCGCCCCGCAGGCTGCTACCAGCACGGGCAGGAGAAACTATTCTTCATTCCAGAGACTCCAAAGCAAGAGTCACTCGGACTTCTGGACTGTAATCCTATTAATGGGAACCATCAGATATACATGATAAGTAACGAGCGTCGTGGAGTAATGCACTCACCTCTGGGGTGTCCCAGTCCTTAGAAGAAGGATACAGACAGTGGTGCAGAAGTGACAAGAGCCTGCACTTCTACTCTAGATGTTGAGCCTCCTGTTGCTGAATTGTTCCCCTCCCCCAATATTCTCCCACTCCCCTCCTCTATAACCAGCAGTTCTTGTTTGCTCTTAAGATGCAATGGTTTTCAAGGGGAGTGGATAAGGAGGGGGCTGGGGGAAGTAATCCATTAGGGGAGAAAGGTGTTAGAGGGATAAAGACTGAGGCCAAGACAGGGCTACCCCTGGGGGCGGCCTGAGACCTTACAGGCAGAGGTCAGGGAGACACTGACAGATCCCTGGCAGTCCCATCACTCTCGCACAATAGTGGACAGACCATAAAGTGGACAAACAGATATTCCCACCATTAGGCAAGCAGAGATGTGAAAAGGCTTAGACAAGGAGCTGTCATTGAAAAGGCGGACATATAGAGTGACCACCTGGCCATGTGCTACCAAGGGGCAGCGTCAGCACCAGGAGTCCGCACCGGCAAATCGAAGCCAGCAGGTGGATCATGGCACTTGTGGGAATCATATGGGACTGTTCTGGTGGGAACCATATTGAGTGGCACTGCTGGAATTTATACAGAATAATAGGATGGAATTTTGTGTAGTGATGTGAGAATCGAGGGAAGCTTGGTAACATTTTTTTGTAAGATTTGATTCAAGCCCCAAATCTAATTGGTTTAAACCAGTTTTGTTTTAATTGTTCTGGAAATTAGTACATAACCCATTTCTAGTCCTAAAACTAAAACACAAGTTTTTTGTGTAAAAAAAATTAAAGGCGGCACCAGGGCTATGCACTAGAACACAGAACACAGGCAGTACGTACAAGATAGGTTCTGTAGGTTTGTTCTTAAGTTGAATTTGTATGTATGTCAGAACTGTATATTTTCTAATTGTAACTCCAGACAAATTTTTTTTGGTCTCAGTGACAATTGGATTTTAAAAATTTTGGGCTGCCATAAAAACCAGGATTAACAATAAAGCTTAATTACAGACACCTGTGATAACTGTTACAGCTGATTATTGTAGCCTGGGGCTAAAGTACAGTAAATTACCAGCATCCAGACGTCCGTTTGTAACTAGGGGTCGTCTGTAAGTTGGGCGTTCTTAAGTAGAGGACCGCCTGTATAGTGTGTGTCTGACAGATTTAAAATATATCAAGAAAAAGCATTATTCTGGCACCAACTCAAAAGCTCAAAATACCAATTTGTTTATTATCATAATATCAGTAAAAATAAACAAACACGCTTGTAATTCAATCTATATTATATATATGAAATACATAGACTTATAAAATTACATACACTCTTAAAAATAGAAATGGCAGCTAATAAAACTCACTTCCTAATAGGAATCACTTCCTACATCTGGCACTGGAATCAGCTTCTTGGGGAATGGAGGACATGTCCCTTCTGCTGCTTTCAATCTGTGGTTCCAGGACCTTCAAGGAGGACCTTCAAGGAGGAACCAGGAGTGACCCGGGAAAGCAATGAATATATTATAGAGCAGACAGAAGTTGTGATTTGAAATTTACCTCTTTTGGACTCGGCTGAGGCATCTGGCAGGGATCCAGGTAAAGTTACACATTCTTTATTTTAAATACCATATACTGTAACATGGACATTTTTAAAAAAACATTTTGGCATATACAGTACTTAGTCTGATAAAAAAAGGCAGGACCCCTTTAAAGAAACAATTAAGAATCTGTGAAATTATTCAGATCCACGTCGAAGGCATTTTTTAAAATCAACCTGCCAGAGGCTTTTGGAACCTGTCAGCATGTAAAAATCACATTCCTCAAGACAGGTTCCCTTTAACGAATATCTACCATCAAAATCACACTCATAGATTCTTATCCTTATACATCGAGACACTGTGACTGTGGAAATCTTCTTTTATTTATCATTCATGGCCTCCTTCCTTTTAAAATCAACTTTTAAAATTTTTCTTAAGAGCTAGAAGGGCTCTTGGAGGGCAGATTCACTGGCTGTTACACTATGTAGCAGCACTTCTCCCCTCCCACTGTGTGCGGAAACTTTGGCTGCGGGTTTGGTTGTTAAACACCAGTTATGTTTTTACATACTTTGTACACTGGTCATCACTTGTGTAGTTATGGTCAGGCTGGCGTGTTGGCCCTTTAAATCTTCTGAAGCTGGTGTGCCCTGAGATCCAGGGACACACGTACAGGTAAGAAGCGCTTACCTTGGCGGGAGCACCCGTAACAGTTATAAAGCTGTGCAGTTGCCCAGTTATAGCTCCAAGGACATGAGATCCAGTGATATAATAGTACTTAAAAAACCAGAACAGTTCACCAATGTAATCTGCTGCTATAAGATAATCAATGGTGTTCTGGTGTGTTGTGCAGAGGGGGATAATAAAACCTGGCATACATTACACCCACATGAATACATTCCCCACAGTATTTATATGCTAATTCACATACTTACCTACTGAGTCTCCCATCTAACTCCCTCTCATAAAGACATTGGGGCTTATTTACTAAGGGTTCCGGATCGCACTTTCGTCGGACTGTTCACAGTTTTCGGGATTTGCGCAGGAAAGACAGGTATTTAATAGGAGTTTGCGCTGGGATTGTGTTGCACACGATTGTATTTTGGCGCAGCTGCAATGGCTTTCATGCGACAGGAATCGGGGGGCGGGCCATCAGACGCTCCGACTGATTCGGACAGAGTGCAGGATTTAAGTTGTGTTGCAAGACCAAGCACTTACATGCACCAAGAAGAAGAAGATGAACTCTTTTCGACCTGAGAGGGGAAGTGACACATGCAGGATATCGGGCGCATGATCTTAGTGAATCGCACTGGAGTTCACACTCTGTACCTTGTGAACTCCAGTGGCCATGTAAGTAAATGTGCCCCATTGTCCAAAACTGCCTTCTTCAGTCTATGTAGAGACTGTCCAAGGAGGCCTTCCCCAGTCTTTGTAGATACTGTACAAGATGGCCTTCCCCAGTCTTTGTAGATACTGTACAAGATGGCTTTCCCCAGTCTATGTAAAGACTTTATAAGGAGGCCTTCCCCAGTCTATGTAGATACTGTCCAAGATGGCTTTTCCCAGTCTGTGTAGAGAATGTATAAGGAGGCCTTCCCCAACATATGTAAAAACTGTCCAAGTAGGCCTTCCCCAGTCTATGTAGAAACTGTCCAATGAGGACTTCCCCAGTCTATGTAGAGACTGTCCAAGGAGGACTTCCCCAGTCTATGTAGAGACTGTCCAATAAGGCCTTCCCCAGTCTATGTAGAGACTGTCCAAGGAGGACTTCCCCAGTCTATGTAGAGACTGTCCAAGAAGGCCTTCCCCAGTCTATGTAGAGACTGTCCAAGAAGGCCTTCCCCAGTCTATGTAGAGACTGTCCAATAAGGCCTTCCCCAGTCTATGTAGAGACTGTCCAAGGAGGACTTCCCCAGTCTATGTAGATACTGTCCAAGAAGGTCTTCCCCAGTCTATGTAGAGACTGTCCAAGATGGCTTTCCCAAATCTAATGACTGAAGGCAGAGACTGCCTTCAGGACTGTCTCTAAATAGATTGAAGAAGACTGTATTGGAAAGTCTCTAGATTGAGTCTGTTTTGGACAACATTTAAATAGATTGGGGAAGGCTGTCTAAAACAGTCTCTAAACTGACTAGGGAAGGTTGTTTTGGACCTGATAAATTTACCACCCATGTCCCTGTTTATGTAGAAACTGTCCAAGATGACCTCCCCCAGCAGTGGCGTAACTACCACCGTAGCAGCCGTAGCGGTTGCTACGGGGCCCGTGAACTTAAGGGGCCCGGGGACGCACGGCCGCATGTGCCTAACCCGCCTACTCCCTTCCAAACAGTCTCCCATACGCCGGCCGACAAAGGGAACTGACCACCCACCCCGTGACTGACATAGTGCATTGCCCGCCCGAATACTGAACTTCCCTCCCAGCCGCGGGCACAAGGAACCTCCGACCACACTGCCCGCCCCCACGGCACTATCCCCCCGCGCGCCCCCCGCACTTGCCGCCCGCCCCCCGCACTTACCATCCGCCCGCCCCTCGCACTTGCCATCCGCCCGCCCCCCCGCACTTGACATCCGTCCGCCCCCCGCACTTGACATCCGTCCGCCCCCCGCCCGCACTTGACATCCGCCCGCCCCCCGCACTTGCCAACCGCCCGCCCCCCGCGCCTTTGCAACCGCCCGCCCCCCGCGCTTGCCATCCGCCCGCCCCCCGCGCTTGCCATCCGCCCGCCCCCCGCGCTTGCAAACCACCCGCCCCCCACGCTTGCTGTCCGCCGCCCCCCCCCCCGCGCGCTTGCCATCCGCCGGCCCCCCGCGCTTGCCATCCGCCGTCCCCCCGCACTTGCCAACCCCCCGCACTTGCCAACCGCCCGCGAACCCACCTGCCCGCCCAAACGCCGAACCACCCAGCTGATGGCCTACACAGCCACCACGCTGGACATCAAAAATGTAAGTACTATTATTTACATGTGTTTGTATGTATATGCTAATGTGTGTGTTTTGTATATATATATATATATATATATATGCTTATGTTTGTGCGTGTATATATATGCTTATGTGCGTGTCTGCTTATCCATATGCTTATGTGTGTGTGCATATATATATGCTTATGTGTGTGTGTTTGTATATATATATATGCTTATGTGTGTGTATATATATGCTAATGTATGTATGTGTGTGTGTATATATATGCTTATGTATGTGTGTGTGCATATATATGCTTATGTATGTGTGTGCGTGTATATATATGCGTATGTATGTGTGTGCGTGTATATATATGCATATGTATGTGTGTGTGTGCATATATATATGCTTATGTATGTATGTGTGTGTGTGTGCATATATATATGCTTATGTATGTATGTGTGTGTGTGTGTG
Organism: Engystomops pustulosus; assembly: GCF_040894005.1. NCBI lineage: Eukaryota > Metazoa > Chordata > Amphibia > Anura > Leptodactylidae > Engystomops > Engystomops pustulosus. The sequence goes on along the minus strand of NC_092413.1, from coordinate 200,257,505 downwards.
TGTGCATATATTTATGCTTATGTATGTATGTGTGTGTGTGCATCTATATATGCTTGTGTATTTGTGTGTGCATATATAGATATATATGCTTGTGTGTGTGTGTGTGTGTGTATATATATATATATATATATGTACATATGCTAGTGCTTATGTGTGTGTGTGTCTATGTGTAAATATATGCTTATGTGTGTGTGTATATATAATATATAAATGCTGTATGTGTGTTTTTGTATATGGTGTGAATGTATGCATGTGCTGTATGTGTGTACATGCTATACGTGTGTGTATATGCTATATATACTAAATGTATGTGTGTAAATGCTGTATGTACTGTATGTAAACACTGTATGTATATGTTGTGTTTATACTGTATGTATAAGTATACATATGCATACTATATGTATATAATGTGTATTTAGTATACAGTTAGTGTGCAAATTTGAAGTGTGTATACTGTATGAGTTTGTATATATGTGTATAAATGTATTTGTTTACATAAATGTATGCATATGAGTGTATACATGTATGTATGTGGATGCGAGTATAGGATAGTGAATGTATGAGTGTAGAACTTTATATGTGTGTATATGTCTGTATAAATTTGCATATATCTTTTAAAGGGGAAGGGGGGCCCCATGCAGAAATCTGCTATGGGGCCCAGCCACTACTAGTTACGCCACTGTCCCCCAGTCTATATAGAAACTGTACAAGAGCCTTTTCAAATCTATGTAGTAACTGCCTTCAGGAAAGTCTCTAAATAGTTTGAGGAAGACTGTCTCGGACAGCCTTTAAATAGAATAGAATGGGAAAGGCTGTCTCAGACAGTCTCTAAATAGATTGGGAAAGGCTGTCCCTGGTTGCCTTGGACCTGCTGAATCTCCCTACAACGTACAATGTAGAGACTGTCCAAGATGGCCTTCGCCACTTCCCCACCGCATGTAGAGAATGTCTAGAGTGTATTGGGTACCGTGTCCTCATAGATTATATATTATTATATTTTGTATACTATAGACTATAACTACTTCTATACTCTGTAAACTATAGAGAAAAGGTCCCAACCTTTGGGCCTTGACCCAAGACTGGGCCGGAGAACACCTGGTCCTGGGCTGTGACCGAGCTGTCAGGGACTTCTGATATTATTACATTAAGTTGAAATCACCCACAAATAAAAAAAACAATCATAGACATGTTACCCGTGTCCCAAAATGGCAGGTCTATCAAAATACACAACTGAATATTCATGGTGGTAAACCCCACAACTGAAAATAACATCCAAATCGCAATTTTTTCATCATTTCGCAACACATAAAAATTTGTTATATACATGTTATGCTCACTGCAACGTGATTGGGTGCCATAGAGCTAAATGGGGGCTTTGATACTGTATGTGTATCTATATAAGTATAAGTATATAAGTGTGTGTACAGTATATATGAGTATATAAATGTGTGTGATGGTAACTCACATGTGTGAGTATACAAATATGTATACTCATACATGTGAGTATGTATATGGGGGTCAAATCTTTTATGCTCTAAACAAAATATAAAGAAGAAATCTTGGAACAACCGCCCTACTGTGGTTACTACTTACAGTATGGAGTATAACAAAATATGGAATATTATTCAAAAATATTTACCAGTTTTAAATGCGGATGATAAACTTAATGTACTTATAAAATTGACTGTACGGAATGTAACTTGTCTTATGTTGCATGGCAAGAAAACTTCAGAAACCTATCGGCGAGCAAATAAATATTAACAAGAAAAATGTTTCTAGTGCTGCGTTTCATTTTCGAACCGTTCATGATGGAGAAACCTCAAGTTTGAGGTTTTCTGGCATTGAAGACGATGCCTTTTGAACAGGGAAGGCTTTTGGATTTTATTACTATATAGCTCCACATGGTATGAACATTAAAAATGACTTGATTTTTATCTACTAATATTTTGTATGTTATTAAACTGTATGAAATAAGATAAGTGATTGTTAGAAGTGTAAGTGATTTCGTCTAGCTCCTCCCATTTCTGGGCGTTATATATGCAGCACGGTGGCTTAGTGGTTAGCACTACAGCCTTGTAGCGCTAGGGACCTGGGTTCATGTCCCAGGGTCAACATCTGCAAAGAGTTTGTATGTTCTCTCCATGGCCTTCGAGTCCTCCGGTTTCCTCCTACACTCCAAAAACATACTGGTAGGATGATTAGATTGTGAGCTCCATGGGGACAGGGACTGATGTGACAAGCTCTGTGCAGCGCTGCGTAATCTGTGTGCGCTATATAAATAAAGGAATTATTATTATTATGCTTTCACTTTGACTTGTACTAGTATCTATGATTGAGAGTCATAATAAGGCTCATTTACTACGGGTCCGCTGGATGCACTTTCATCGGGTTTCCCGACTATTTCCGTTTTGCGCTGAATTGCCCCGGAACTTTGGCGCACGCGATCGGATTTTGGTGCATCAGCGTCGGCTTGAACGTGACAGAAATCGGGGGGCGGCCATCGGACAACCAATTTTAAAATGTGATTGTGTCGCAAAATCAAGCTCTCACATGCACCGGGAAGAAGCAGGTGAACTCCGGCGAACCTCGGCGCAGAAGAGACACCTGCAGGAACTCGGGCGCACGATCTCCATGAATCACGCCAGACCCGAATCCTCGTCGGACAATGCGCCGCTGGATCGTGATAGGACGGGGTAAGTAAATCTGCCCCAATGACTTAAAACGTGTAGGATCTTTGGACCCAATTCTCTCTGATGTAATGTTCTTATGGCTTTATGAAGATGGAATAAAGAACTTGTGTTTTCATCTTATTCCCTAAAAATTGAATTTTATGGAATTAGTATATTAAAATTAATACGTAATCACATTTGCATAAAATCTCAGGCTTAACATTGATGTTGAAAATCCCATTTGGTGAAAGAGTCCCACGATGATAAGCATACTGCACCCCACATGCACACATCTGCTGATATCCCATGGGTTGTTATATAGCATATATAACATAGATATCAATGCACCATGCATGAAATCACTTGTTCCTCCGCAGCTGTTCTCCTCTCTGGCCGGGAGATTTTCTAAACAAGGGACCCCCTCTATTAACTCTAACAGCCCCTACAGGATAGAACAATTCTCCAATTTCAAAGAACTTCATGACATGTCACAAAGTATCGCTGGGGGTCTACATAGTGTGCCCCCCGTTGTGAGAGCACTCCAGGACCACATTGCCCCTATCTATGTAAGTAAATGTGTTAGACACTATTGCGCCTCTTACGGCATATAACGCAGGTACAGTTGTGCTTAAATTGGAAGTGGACCCTCTAAGCTTCAGTGCAATTGATGATGATTATACTGAGGTGCTGGGTCTAAGGGATTTCTGTGAACTCACCTTGTTACCCTTATACTGCATTCACACAATGTATGCCCGCTGTACCTTCGTCCCAGATTTGTCTCGGAAAGGCAATTGTAATGAAGAGTACAGTGAAAGTGGTCAGGAGCGATCCCGGGGTTGTCAACAGACAGTAAATAACCTTGGAGAAAGAGTCAGGGACAGCGGAACCAAGAACAGACCCGGAGTCTACAAAATGACATCATCTTCTGCCCGGACTACTGTAACTTTCTTCTATGTGGTCTCTCTAACGCCCCTCCAATCCATCCTTACTGTCACGGTCGCCCCTGCTTATCCAGGCGAGCAGGCACACTCGTGTACCTCTGTGTGCCCCCGGAGCCTGTCCGCAGGAGAACTCACCTCTCTGCGGCTTCAGCGGTTCAGCACGCGCGTTCTCCTAGGGCGGATCACAAACATTTAAAGGGCAGGCGCTGACCTGCCGCCTTCCGAGATAAATTCCCATCACCTTCCTGTGTCCCCTGCCGGATCTTTGAGCCTATGCTATAGAGAAAGCTCCCCTGCGTTATTCCTGAGTACTCCTGCATTCCTGGTTGTTCCTGTTCCCTTGTTCTTGCATTCCTGTTCCCGTGCTCCTGTGTGTTCCAGTCCGTTGCTGTGTTCCCGTTTCCCTTCTGCTTGGACCTCCTGTTGCTGACCCCGATTGGACCTGACTTTGCATCTCTGCCGCCTGCCCTGACCCTCTACCTGAACCTGACCACGAGACTGTCTCCTGCAAAGGTACCTCGACCTCGGCTGCAATCGTGGGCTAGTCGCACCTACCTGGTGGTATCCTGCCTCAGCAAGTCCAACCCACTTTGCGGCGGGCTCTGGTGAAGACCAGGTGCCACTTAGACTCCGGTCCCAGGTGTTGGCTAGTTCCATCTCCCGCGGTGGTACAGAGGATCCACTCATCCTGCATCCTGACACTTACCTCTGCTGCCCGGCTAATCCATCTGTCTCCCCACTTCTCCTCTTTCCCAGCCCGCAGGCTGTTTAAGCCTGGGGGCGGCAGGACTGGCAGTGTTCAGTCCTCCCCTTTCTGTTTGTTAAAACCCCCCCACACACACACACTCGTCCCCCTCTCATTTTCTGGCCACTTTCAGGAAGTTCGCCTGGCCACTGGATGGCGCTAGTTCAGGGCTATTTAGCCCTGAGCGCGGAGCTAGTCCTGCCTCTTTTGGACTGCTCCGCGCTCAAGAGATTCCCACCCACCCGCAGGTAATGTCTTTTTGGATTTTGTTAGGTAATTTTGTTAGGTAAATTTTTTGTTATGCATATTTATTTGCACAGTTATTTGTTTGTATATTACTTGTGTTTTTATTTGTTTTCACTGTTGCTTTTTGGTAGTCACAGCTTGGCCTGTGGTGGAAGCCGGACCCTCTCGGCTTGTAGCGAAATCACCTGTCGGGCCAACAAGGTCATTCCCCCGCGTAGGCGGGGCCAGGCATGCGAGGTGAATGATTCGGGAAGGGTCCGTTTTTTTCCCACAGGTCAGTTTAGTTTTGTAAATATTGTTATTTAATAAAGCTGTGGCCGACCTCCACATTTTTTCATCCAGACAGCCTCGATGTTGTTTTTTGTACGGGGGACGGGGGGAGTGTTTTGGGTTGGTTTATTGATACGGCCAGTCCTGCCAGCCCCTCTATTGGTTACTCATAGCACAAGAAATTTAAAATAGTTAATTTAAATAAGTTTAAAGAGTAACTGTAAAAAAAAATTTTCTCCAAAAATTAAGAGCTCTTAGAATGTAAAACAAGTTTGCCTTTTATCTTTGTTGACCATATCCAGCTGTTTCTTTGCTACCCCCCTGAAAATTACCTCAGTGCTGCAACATCTGCTTCCTCTCCCTGGGGTCCGGAGTTTGTTTACCTGTCAGTTTCATGGGAAGGAGGGGCAGGTCATGTGACAGAGCTCTCTGTGTAGGTAGCAGGTACAAAATCTCCCTGTTCCTTATTAGTCCCTCCATCCCAGAACTTTCTCTTCACCTCATGATGCTTCCCCCTCCCCCACCTTGCCATTGGCAGTATCAGAACTGTGCAGATAAGCTATTAGCCCATAGTGGTCAAACAGTAACTGGTTTACTTGTATTTCTACCACTTATTACATGTTCCCTGCTCCTCCATGTGATGGAAGCTGCCAGGCTGTCACCATATACATCCTGTATGTACTGTGCATGTCCCCTGCTCCTCCATGTGATGGAAGCTGCCAGGCTGTCACCATATACATCCTGTATGTGCACTGTGCATGTCCCCTGCTCCTCCATGTGATGGAAGCTGCCAGGCTGTCACCATATACATCCTGTATGTGCACTGTGCATGTCCCCTGCTCCTCCATGTGATGGAAGCTGCCAGGCTGTCACCATATACATCCTGTATGTGCACTGTGCATGTCCCCTGCTCCTCCATGTGATGGAAGCTGCCAGGCTGTCACCATATACATCCTGTATGTGCACTGTGCATGTCCCCTGCTCCTCCATGTAATGGAAGCTGCCAGGCTGTCACCATATACATCCTGTATGTACTATACATGTCCCTTGCTCCTCCATGTGATGGAAGCTGCCAGGCTGTCACCATATACATCCTGTATGTACTATACATGTCCCTTGCTCCTCCATGTGATGGAAGCTGCCAGGCTGTCACCATATACATCCTGTATGTACTGTACATGTCCCCTGCTCCTCCATGTGATGGAAGCTGCCAGGTTATCACCATATACATCATGTATGTACTGTACACGTCCCCTGCTCCACCATGTGATGGAAGCTCCCGGGCTGTCACCATATACATCCTGTATGTACTGTGCATGTCCCCTGCTCCTCCATGTGATGGAAGCTCCCGGGCTGTCACCATATACATCCTCTATGTGCACTGTGCAGTGTTCACTGGATTTACTTTTGGGAAACTAATTGGATTTAATGCTAAATTACTGTGAGAGAGAACACAAGACATCATAGGATCTGTGGGCAAGCTAACTGGCCTCAGCTTGAGGGCATAGACAGACAGACATAAGTCTCCACCCACTTCAGCTCTGGTGAGAAAGATTTTTGTCAAACACTTTCAGAACAGAAAATGGCAGAACTTTGGAAAGGAAAGGACGAGCAGCACAAAGTAGGCATCAAAGGGGGAATCACATATGATAATTTTGTAAAAACACTATATCTTTACAGTTACGCTAATCATGACTTATACAGCCATCCACACCCCGTCTACACACATCCATATATCTCTGACCTAATCACCCAATACCCTCCTACACAAAGGGGCACATTTACTTACTGGTCCTGCGCAATCCCCGAAATTGTGTTGTCCCACCAGAATGCACAACTGCCGTGATTCAAGAAGATCGTGCGCCCGATTTCCTGCATGTGTCGCTTCCCCAATCAGGTCCGCCGGAGTTCACCTTCTTCTTCCTGGTGCATGTAAGTGCAATGTCTGACCGTAATGCACATGCAATTCACTAAGATTGTGCGCCTGCTATCCTGCATGTGTCGCTTGATGCTTGATGTTGCGACACAAATGAAAGTTAAATCCCGCCCTCAGTCCAAATCAGTCGAATCGTTAGACGGCCCGCCCCCCTGATTTCTGTCGCATTAAAACCCGCGCCGATGGGACAAAATCTGATCGCGTGCGACACAATCCCTTGCTAAATACCTGTCCCAGCGGCTCAATCCCCGAAAACGTTGGAAAACCTGACAGAAGTGCGGCCGCGGGACCCTTAGTAAATAAGCCCCAGTGTCTCAGTTCCTTTTGGTTCCCTCTATTACCATCCGCTCTTCTTACACTATAACGAGCCGTGCACCTGTGTGACATCACAGGACCAGGGGCGTTATTTATCTACAGGAAGTAAGCAATGAAGCTTCCTATATAAAGACAGCAAGCAGAGATCTAGAAAACCTTGAGGAATTGAAATAGAAAGTATATTGGAAAATTATATAACTTTTCATTGCACAAACAGTATCAATTATTTGCTGAAAGCGGACGACCCCTTGAATGTATTGTACATCACCACAAAATTCCATAAATTATAATTAATACTTATTGTGAATTCAAAGTATAAAGAAAGGGAAGCATCAGAACCTGGATGTACAATTGGTGCAACTATACTGTTCTTGCACAGGTGACACCTACTGTCAGCGTCCACCACTGACCAGAATACTTGTCTAAGAAAGAATCAAAATAGTAGCATAAAAATGAAGCTCAAAGGCATCAACGTTGTAAATGTCATAGTGGTAAAAATGTATTTTTCCAGTTTTAAAACAGATCAAACTTTCATAAAATTGGGGTAAAATATAGTTCAATTGGAGTACAGGTGGTCCCCGACTTAAGGACACCCGACTTACAGACAACCCATAGTTACAGACAGACCCCTCTGACCTCTGGTGAAGCTTTCTGAATGCTTTACTATAGTCCCAGGCTGCAATAATCAGCTGTAAGATGCCTGTAAAGAAGCTTTATTGATAATCCTTGGTCCCGTTACAGCAAAAAATGTTTAAACTCCAATTGTCACTGGGGCCAAAATTTTTCTTGTCTGGATCTACAATTATAAAATATACAGTTTCGACTTACATACAAATTCAACTTAAGAACAAACCTCTGAACCCTATCTTGTACGTAACCCGGGGACTGCCTGTATTTGAAAAACAATAACTTTAGTTTATGACATGTATAAAAGATCAGTCTAGATAAATCTTTCCCATAATACACTTTTCAGAATATAATACCCTCCATGCAAAGCAGCCTACTACATATGGCATATACATACATGACACAAGATGCACTATACTAATAAGTCAGCTAATTAGAATAAAAAATAATAATTAGTGGCTGATCATTGTAGTGAGGATGTGAGTACTGTATTACTATTCTTTTACTGACCTCTACTGGTAGGAAAGCAGATTGCAATCATTTTAAAGGAAACCTACCACTATAAAATGCCACATATAACCCACAAATACCTTGCACCAGCTCAGGGTGAGCTGATGCCGGAGCATATCATCATTATTTGTTTAAAACTGTTTTATTCTTTATATTCCAACCCCCCTTCGGCGCACGACAATATGTGCTCGAGGCACCATGCGTGCCGGCCAGGAGTATTAGCATGATTGCTTGTTCATGTCCCATGGTAGAACAAGTAAAAAAGTAAAAAAAAAAAAATTTTCAATAATAAATAAGTCTATAAATCACTAAAAATGCACATAAGCCCCTAAATCATAACACAAACACCACATATATAGTATCACCACGTCAGTAACAGTCCGTAGAGTAAAATTAAATAACTATTGAACCAGTACGATGAACGCCGTAAAAAAAATCCCACAAAAAAATGCAACAAAAAGTGATCAACAAAACATATGTACTCCAGAATGATACTGTTGCAAAGTACAACATGCCCCGCAAAAAACAAGCCATCAACCAGCTCCGTGGCCAAAAAAAAATGTTATGCCACTTGGAAGACGGCGATGCAAAAATGATAGATTTCCCCCCACATTAGGGTTTAATTTGGAAAATTTAGTAAAATATAAGAAAAAATATTCATGTCTGATATCCCCGTAATCGTACTGACCCATAGAATAAAGATAACATGATTATTAGTCTATACGGTGAACACGAAAAAAAAAAAAGTTAAAAATCCAGTACAGAATTGATGCTTTTCTACTCGTGACCTAAAAAAAAAGTTCCTAAATTTTCAACAATAGGTGATACCAACCCCAAAATGGTAACACTGGAAAAAACATGCTGTCACGTGGCTACAATAACGAAAAAGTGAAAATGTTATAGCCTACAAAATGGGGGAGGAAACTAAAATCCTGGCAGCTGCAGGGCTCCTTCCCTTCTGTGCCTCGCTGTGCGCCCATAAAACAAGTCACGGCCACATGTGGGGGGTCTCTGCACTCGGGAGAAATTTCATAACAAATTGTAAGGTGGCACAGAAACACAGTTATTTGTGGTGCCCCTTAAGGAGCTTCTCACGGTATAAGACCGGTCCACACAGTCTTAGAAATAGTCCACAGCGGGGGCGTGTCCAGATGTTCACGGAGTCGGACGCGTGAACTGGTAGCTCCGTCCGCCCGGGCTGAAATCAGCACAGCAGCCGCCACCAGATAGCCCTGCTCGGCTTCCAATGGGGAACCGCCGCCGCACTAAAGCTCTGGGAGCCTCACCGTACCGGTCCGGCGCCTCTGTCTCCCATACCTTAGATGATTATGTGGTCCGGGAGACACGCGCCGGACCCAAGATGGCGCCGACCGCAGAGCCTGAGGTGCCTCTCAGCGCTCAAACCCCGCCTCCACCTCCAGCAGCAGCCCGGGAATCCGGCTCACAGGGGGACAAGCAGGCCGCAGCCACAAGAAATGAGGGGCTGCAGGAGCGCAGCACCCTGGAGGTAGGGCCACTCAGCCAGAGCCCCTTATCCCCACATGAGGGAAAACAGGGCAGCAATCTGCCCTTGCTAATAGACCTGGCCATACCAACAGGGGCCTTGTGCTTGCAACCGAGCCCTAGCCATCAGGCCACATTATCGGCAGCCCCATCTCCACTTCCGCAGAGGCCACGATCCAGCAATTCACAGGGACACCATAACAGAGGGCTGGAAGATATGGATTATGCTAATACGCCTCCCACTCTGAGGCCTCAGTCAGGCCCGGGAACTTGGTCCCCAGAATCGCATCAATCATCATTATCTGATCAGTTGCGGCCTCCACCAGCGGACTGGTGGTCTCATGTCCATCAGTTACCTACGAAGCAAGATTTTCAGGCGCTGATACTTGAAGTTAAAGACACTTGTCGTTCGGCTATAGCCGAAATGCGCCAGGACTTAACAGCAGTAGCTAATAGAGTGGATCAGCTAGAAGACGATCATGCGTCCTCTAGAAAGGTGGTTAATGCTCTCCACTCCCGTCTTCTGGCGCGGTCTGAAAAAATACAAGATCTGCAGTCACACGTGGAGGACCTCGATAATCGAGGCCGTAGGCACAACATCAGGGTTAGAGGAATCCCGGAGGCGCAGAATGTTGAAAATGTTCCAGAGGTCCTCAACCTGCTGTTTTCTTCCCTGCTGGGAAGGAATCCAGATGATCCAATTAAGATGGATAGAGCCCACCGCGCACTTAGACCGAAGCCAATATCTGGGCGTCCTAGGGACATTATCTGCTCCATTACAGACTTTCTCCTGAAAGAAGAGATTATGGCTAAAGCACGTAATAAACATCATATTGAATTCAAAGGTGCGCAGGTGCAACTCTTTCAGGATCTTTCCTGGGTCACTTTACAACGCCGGAGAACATTGCGCCCTTTGTTAGAGGTCCTACGAAAAGCTGACATACCCTACAGATGGGGATTTCCTTTCAGCCTGACTGCCCGCAAGGAGGGCCGAACAGCGACGCTGCGATCTCCAGCAGATTTAAACAACTTCTGCACTTCCTTAGATCTACTGACTCCAGTCATCCCAGAATGGAGTCTACCTACATCAGACCCTCCGCTCTCGCCGACCTGGCAACGCAATGCCCCCAGGAAACAGCGGAGGAGGTCCCCAGAATCAAGCAGATCCTCTCCTCCCTCTGCCCACGCGAGTTCTACATCGAAAGGACTAAGGCGCTGAGAGATGAAGATTCACAGGGTCCTTAGAGGCCCTCAGGCTGCTCACAGTATCCTTTTTATGCAAAATACAAGCCCGAGGCGGATGGCTTGGGATGGCTGGTTCAGTGCAATCCGCAAGTTGGACATCTGACATGTCACCCATAATTGGGTTGGTGTGCCTCCTTTTGTGTTGGTCCTGGCGTCAGGATCGTAACATAACTGGACGTACCGCCCGTACCTTGGACTCAGTGTGGGGTTTCGTGGACTTCACATGGGGTCTTGGGCATGTAACCAAATATGTTTTTGTTCTAATTTTTCTTTTAAATATGTTGTTGATTGTTTATACAGTTGATGTCACTACAAGGATATATAGGAATTGTATGATGCCATCTGAGAGTAGGAAACAACCTGGCACTCTTTGCGGTGTACTCTGCCCATATATGGGGATCTTGCATGATCTAAACTCACACAGTAAGAATGGTTAGGATTGTTACCCTAAATGTTAAGGGGTTGAATTCAAACTCTAAACGTCAGTTGTTGCTGCAGGAGTTGAAACGGCTTAAACCAGACATAGCTTTCCTACAGGAAACTCATTTGACGGCATCTGGATCGTTCAGGTTCGCTAGAAGGAGTTTCCCCCAGAGCTTTCAGGCTACTGCAGCAACAAAGACGGCGGGGGTGGCGATTTTGATTGCTCGCTCTTGCCCTTTTCAAGTATTAGATACTTATCCAGACCCAGAGGGACGATTTATTATTTTGAGGGGGACCCTTGGAGGGCGCCAGCTGGTCTTATGTAATGTGTATTCCCCAAACTCTGGACAATTGGGTTTTTTATCTGGAGTCTTGTCCCGTTTAGCCCAATACCGGTCGGCACCGCTTCTGGTAGGAGGGGATTTCAATATTACATTCTCTGAAATCAGAGACCGAATGTCCATACAGAATACCTCCCCATCGCAACAACAATGTAGGCTGTCACTAGGTTTTAGAAAGTTGGTGCGTAGACACAACCTCTTTGACTTATGGCGGGTGGACAATCCCACAGCACGGGGATACTCTTTTTATTCACCCCCACATAAGACACATACACGCATAGACTTTTTCCTCGGGGATATCTCTATACTTCGTACCCTACACTCTGCGGATATTGGATTAATCACCTGGTCGGATCACGCTCCGGTTACAGTTGAACTATCATTTGTGAATCCTCCGCCACGTCCCCTACACTGGAGACTTAATGAGACACTCCTATCTCACAACATCATAAAAGAGGCGTTACGCACTTCTCTACTCCAATATTTTGCAGATAACTCCCTATCAGCACCCTCCCTACCCATACTATGGGAAGCGCATAAAGTAGTATACTGCGGATATGCCATATCCCAAGCAGCCTACAAAAAGAAAGCAGTAGAGGCGGTGAGACAGCAATGTGTAAGGGAACTTAGAACCTTAGAGAATAGACTAGCTACCCATCCGTCACTTACGATCCTACAAAAAGTTTTAGCCGCTCGAGCACAACTACGGGAAATAGATTTGGTAGGGGCGGAAAAACTACTAAGATATTCTCGCCAACGCTTCTATGAATTTGGTAATAAGACACATACATTATTAGCACGCCAACTTCAAGATAGGGCGATGGCATCTAACCCTTATAGCCTTAGGGATAGTATGGGAACTATCCATTATAACCCTGAGAAAATTGCCCGAATATTTGAAACATATTATCATGATTTATACAATCTCCCTGCTCGCCCTCCGTTGGGTTCTCAAGCCCAAGGACTGACTTTGGAGCAATATCTTAGCGAGTGTAGCCTACCTAAACTGCCTTCCACTGCTATAGAGGCCTTGAACCAGGACATCTCAGAGGAGGAGTTAAGGGAGGTGATAATGGACCTACCCAATGGAAAATCCCCCGGCCCTGATGGGCTTCCATATATATACTTTAAAACGTATTTAGATATTCTATCCCCCTATATGATTAAGCTGTTCAATTCCTTTATGTCTGGTACCCCAATCCCTGAGGCTATGCTGAGATCCTTTATAACAGTAATTCCAAAACCAGGAAAGGACCCCTTAGACTATAATAACTATCGCCCTATCTCCCTTTTGAACTCAGATTTGAAGATCTTCACTAAGATTTTGGCAAATAGGCTGGGGGACTGGCTTCCACAGATGGTTCACAAAGACCAGGTAGGCTTTGTACGGTTTAGACAGGCAGGAGACAATACCCGACGGATAGCGGATTTATTGGAGGTAATAAGAATAACAGATGGGAGTGCTATTTTGCTCAGTTTGGACGCCGAAAAGGCATTTGATCGCCTAGATTGGGGATTTATGATGGCAACTTTACGACACTTTGGACTAAGGGGCCCATTTCTACAGGCTCTGCGGGGATTGTACTCTATCCCTAGCGCAGCGATTCGTCTTCCTCATGCTAACTCCCTGTTCTTTGCTATCCGTAATGGAACTAGACAGGGATGCCCCCTCTCCCCCCTACTATATGCGCTTTGTATAGAGCCATTAGCAGCGCTTATTCGAACATCAGAAGATGTGACAGGAATACGGGTGAGAGATAAACAATTTAAAATCTCGCTATTCGCGGATGACGTGCTTCTTACGCTCTCGAACCCTTTGGTAAGTCTACCAAACCTTCATAAAATACTAGATATATATAGTCACTTCTCTGGGTATAAGATTAATAGACATAAGACCGAGGCCCTCTCCATAAATATCCCCCCAGATGAGCTGGCAGCCCTTCAGGGTTCTTTTAAATACACATGGCAGTTAGAATCGTTGAAGTACTTGGGGGTCCAGATTACCCGAACTTATAAGACTCTCTATGCTGCGAACTTCCCACCAATGATCAAGGAAATTCAGGATCTCTTAACCAAATGGCAACCTCTACATATATCGTTGCTGGGTCGTATAGCAGCTGTCAAGATGTCTATTCTACCAAAGATACTGTATCTGTTCGAGACTCTACCAGTGGCAGTCCCAATGGGGGTGCTGGGTAAATTGCAGTCTATGGGGCACATTTACTTACCCGGCCCATTCGCGATCCAGCGGCGCGTTCTCTGCACAGGATTCGGGTCCGGCTGGGATTTAAGATGGTAGTTCCTCCGCCGTCCACCAGGTGGCGCTGCAGCGCCGAAAATAATCTTAACGCCCCGGAATGCACCATCCCATAGAAGGTGAAGGTGAGCGCTCCCCAAGCGACACATTTTCGGATTTTAAATGCGGCGGTTTTTCCGAATACGTCGGGTTTTCGTTCGGCCACGCCCCCCCGATTTCTGTCGCGCGCATGCCGGCCCCGATGCGCCACAATCCGATCGCGTGCGCCAAAAAACCGGGGCAATTCATGTACAAGCGGCGCAAATCGGAAATATTCGGGTAACACGTCGGGAAAACGCGAATCGGGCCCTTAGTAAATGACCCCCTATGTGTTTGAAATTCATATGGGGGGGCAGGAGCCATAGGATTTCTAAAACAGTGTTAACAGCGGGGGCTGCTAGCGGAGGACTAGCCCTTCCCGACTTTAAACTTTATTATTTAGCGACCCACCTCCGTCACATTGCCTCCTGGTCCACAATGCATGCCTATAATAGATGGACGGAGCTTGAAAAGCTATGGATGGCCCCACTACACCCAGCCACTTTAATATGGGGTCCCCCACCGGTAGGTTCTACTCTGACATTACTAGGTCCCATGCAATTTACCCGAGACATCTGGTATAGGTGCAGGATACGCTTTCAGTTGGCCTCCATGCAATCGCTCCTTACTCCGATACTATACACATCACATCTCCCAGATAGTCTCAGGCCCTGGGTGCAAGCCGGCACTTTCCAAGTCCGGACCCTGCTGGATCCCCATACCAGGAGGGTGCTCCCACTGAGGGACCTCGTGGATAAACATCCGTGTCTGGTGGGGGCAGAATTCACTTATCACCAGATTACACATTTTATTTCCTCCCTCTTAGGTCCTGAAGTCCCTCCTAGACCTACACCATTTGAATTGATTTGTTCGGAGGGTCCTTCTACTAGGGGCCTGATTTCCAGCCTATATTCTATACTTAACGAGCGGTCGAATATCTCCCATCCCTACATGACTAGGTGGGAAAAATGGTTAGGCAAATGCTTTACTCCTGAACATTGGCAGATTATTTGGGCAAGAGCTCGCCAATCATCTATTTGTACGCTATATAAAGAAAACCAACTTAAAATTTTGCTAAACTGGTATCGCACTCCTGAGCTTTTACATAAATTCTACCCATTAGTTCCTAATCTCTGTTGGAGGTGTGGAGGGTCGGATGCTACACTGTTTCATATTTTTTGGAGTTGCCCTGCCCTTCTACATTTTTTGCTGGAGGTTAGGTCCCTTGTTGGGGGGGTCCTCAATGTACAAGTCCCACTGGACCCTGAAATTTATGTGCTTAATTTGTATCCTAGATCTCTCAAGGGTCCGAGTGTCAGGTTGTTCCTTCATATAGTAACAGCGGCGAAATGTTTGATCTCTTTGCATTGGAGACGCTCTGCGCCTCCATCATTACTGGAGCTATATGCACGTCTGAGAGATCTCCGATCGATGGAATATATTACTGCTGTACTTCGCCACACTAGTGAAAAATTTGAAAAAACCTGGACTTTATGGGACGAATATAACGCTAGATTGATTTCCTGATTACTAATGTTTGATTATGCTAATAGAGATGTTATCATAACTTTGCTATTATATTGGAAATACTTGTTATATGTGACGAAAGTTAATGTGGTTCTATTTAGTTTTCTTTTTCTTTGTTCCACTGCCATAGAACCCTATATTGATTGAGGTTCTCATGTTTGCCTTACATGAAAAGCACCGATTGTATTTGTATTGTAAAAATTATGAAAAATTAAAATAAAGAGTTGAAAAAAAAAAGAAATAGTCCACAGAAATAGAGAAAATAATTTCACTATGACCGGAGCTCCAAATAATATTCTTCTCATTCGTTATCACAAATTAAAATGACGGGACGCTAGCTTTCATGTCCGCCCGACCCAGGGTTTCGCCGGCAACGCCCCGGAAGAAGCCTTGCCGGTGAAACCCTGGGTCGGGCTGACATGAAAGCCAGCATCCCGTTATGTGACTTGTGATATGCACATTTTTAATTGACTCTTGTGAGTAAGAATAGTATTGGGAGCTCCGGTCATAGTGAAATTATTTTCTCTATTTCTGTGAAATTGTATGGTGGGTTTTCTTTTTTTATCTTTTGGAAATGTGTAAATTTTAGGGCTAAATGAACGTATAACCGACAAAATTTGACCATTCTAAATTTCACCTCCATTTTGATTCAGTTACTATGAAGATCTCAAGGGGTTAACAATCTTCCTAAAAGCTGTTTCTGATAGCTTGAGGGGTGCAGATTTGAAAATGGGTTGATTATATAGGGGGTTTTAATGCTAAATATGTAAAATTTCATTTAAAACAGTATTTATCCCCAAAATAGTAAATTCGGAAAATACGGAAAATCGATAATCTATTTGTAAGCCGCGTGACATCAAAATAAATTATCCAGACATTTCAGAAATTATGAAAATGTAAAGTAGACAAATGGGAAATGTTATTCAGCAACTTATTTAGGTGGTAAATCTATCTGCCTGAAAACGCAATGATTTCGCATTTCGAAAATGGCAAATTTTTTCTTTGTTTTGTAAATAAACGCAAAACTTATCAGCCAAAATTTACCACTAAAATGAAGTACAACATGTGGGGAAAAAACAATCTCAGAATCGCTTTGATAAGTAACAGTGTTCAAAAGTTATAACCATATAAAGAGACGCAGGTCAGAAAGGAGTTAAAGAGGACCTGTCACCCCCGAAAAATACCCCCACGGCAGTAGCGCATGTATTGCGCAATCGCGGCCGGCTCTATGCGATTGAATAAGCCCCTCTCCAGTGCGCCGCATCGCATAGAGCCGGTAGCGATTGCGCAATACATGCGGTACCCAAAAACCAAAGATGACTCCTGTCTGCAGCTGCCACTACGGTGAGCTAACTACTGTATATACAGCTTTATAAAGCTTGTATTCAATGGCAGATTGGTGTGTTTTTGACCAGTTTGAATTTAGAAAATTGGTCAAACCTGTCAAAAACGCATGTGTTTTTTTTTTTTACGGACTGCTTAAAAACGGCCCTGCGCCATTGCTTCAGCCAACGGATAGACTGATACACACATAAATTCTTTAAGGTGGTTGTAACAGAACAGTGAAAATAATAAAGCATTTTCAAGATTGGGGCTATGAAACGGAGGCACTTCAGATTGAGAGGTTTTATAAATGGAGTTGCTAGAGGGAAGGGTAGCTTTATAATATAGGAATAGCGAAGAAGAGTCGTTATATAATTTTGCCGGGCACAAGAAAGAGGTATTAGAGTGATGCCACACACGGCGTTTTGAACCTGTCATAGACTGGTTTAAGCAGTCCATTAAAAAAGCATGCTTTTTTGACAGGTTTTACCAATTATCTTAATTAAAACTGGTCAAAAACGGATGGGTTTTCAAAAAACATGTGCGTTTTTCAAAAACGTGTGCGTTATTTAACACATGTGTTTTTGGGTGGACTGCTTAAAAGCGGACCAAAAACGGGTTCAAAACGCCACGTGTGTCTTCACCCTTATACTTTTAACGGAGGAAATTACATGATGTTGGGGCCACTGAGGAGACTAAATAGTGTTGGGGCCACTGATGGGGACATTACACGGTGTGTGGGTGTGTGTGTGTGTGTGGGGGGGGGTCACAAATATATATTTTGTCGGCACACTAGGAAGGGTTATTGGTGAGCTTCGAGGGTGAGACTCTTCCCAATGTACTATATGTCATGTTCACAGGAAGTTTTTGAATTGTGTTTCCAATGCATTCATACTGAGATTACATAGTGTTTATGGTAAAGGCAGTGTTAACACAATGTTTACATAATGTAATCGGATGGCAACCGCAATTCAGGAGTCCCTAAAGTTGGAAGATATGAAGATATGTTTAGGACTATTTATAGCTCATAAAATCCAATAGCAGGCTAATAACGTTAGCCTTCTGCTTTCACAGAAACATTGTGAAGAAGAGAAATCTGTAACTTATATTTACTGGAGATTTATTATTAATTTAAATGCTGCTCACATAGAGACCTCTATAAAATGTCTGCCAGGAGACACTTCTGGCAGCGCAGGCTGAGCTCTTGTGTCCGGAAAGTCAGCTCCCTGGTTCCTCCAATCAGAGCTTACATAGCAACTCTTCCAACCAATCCGAGGCTTGAGTTTCGAGTTTAGGAAATCCCAACGCCGGATTGGTTCCCGCGCAGTGACGTCGCCTGACATGTGACTGGCTAGTGGATTTGGTGGCGTGCGTTTTGCCGCGGATTTCCCGGTGACGGCGCCGCCTTGTACGGTAATAATGGCGTCACCGGCCCCTTCCACAGACAGCATGGAGGTGTTGCCCGGAGACGGGCCTCCCGACATCGACACTGAGGTAACGACGTGACCGGAGATTGCGGTATAATGTGATGACTAGATCTGTGTGATAACATTTAGGACCTTCCGATGTCACGTGATCGCGGGTGCGAGGATAAGCCGAGTTGTCCTTCTCAACCAGTGAGCTTCAGCCTTAAAGTCACGTGACGTTAATTTGTGCTTATTAGTAACAGCAATAGTGACGGCGCCATCCTGTGGTGACCCCAAATGGTAGCCTGTGATCATCAGCAGAGAAGAGTCATGTTTACCTGAGATAAGTCAAGTTTAGAGGAGGAATGTCACTATCTTCTGCTCTGTAAATCTCTAGAAAACATTTTTTTGGTGTCTTATTAAAGATATGGATATAATCTTTTATATTGGACCAGGTTTGTGCTTCTGTGATCAAGAAAACCGCAGATACAGACAGCAGCGTTTAAATTTTTTTTTTATACATCTTGTGTCACCCCCTCATCCTCATAGACTGTAAGCTCTTGTGTCACCCCCCTCATCCTCATAGACTGTAAGCTCTTGTGTCACCCCCTCATCCTCATAGACTGTAAGCTCTTGTGTCACCCCCTCATCCTCATAGACTGTAAGCTCTTGTGTCACCTCCTCATCTTCATAGACTGTAAGCTCTTGTGTCACCCCTCATCCTCATAGACTGTAAGCTCTTGTGTCACCTCCTCATCTTCATAGACTGTAAGCTCTTGTGTCACCTCCTCATCTTCATAGACTGTAAGCTCTTGTGTCACACCCTCATCCTCATAGACTGTAAGCTCTTGTGTCACCCCCTCATCCTCATAGACTGTAAGCTCTTGTGTCACCCCCTCATCCTCATAGACTGTAAGCTCTTGTGTCACCCCCTCATCCTCATAGACTGTAAGCTCTTGTGTCACCCCCTCATCCTCATAGACTGTAAGCTCTTGTGTCACCCCCTCATCCTCATAGACTGTAAGCTCTTGTGTCACCCCCTCATCCTCATAGACTGTAAGCTCTTGTGTCACCCCCTCATCCTCATAGACTGTAAGCTCTTGTGTCACCCCCTCATCCTCATAGACTGTAAGCTCTTGTGTCACCCCCTCATCCTCATAGACTGTAAGCTCTTGTGTCACCCCCTCATCCTCATAGACTGTAAGCTCTTGTGTCACCCCCTCATCCTCATAGACTGTAAGCTCTTGTGTCACCCCCTCATCCTCATAGACTGTAAGCTCTTGTGTCACCCCCTCATCCTCATAGACTGTAAGCTCTTGTGTCACCCCCTCATCCTCATAGACTGTAAGCTCTTGTGTCACCCCCTCATCCTCATAGACTGTAAGCTCTTGTGTCACCCCCTCATCCTCATAGACTGTAAGCTCTTGTGTCACCCCCTCATCCTCATAGACTGTAAGCTCTTGTGTCACCCCCTCATCCTCATAGACTGTAAGCTCTTGTGTCACCCCCTCATCTTCATAGACTGTAAGCTCTTGTGTCACCCCCTCATCCTCATAGACTGTAAGCTCTTGTGTCACCCCCTCATCCTCATAGACTGTAAGCTCTTGTGTCACCCCCTCATCCTCATAGACCAGTGATGGCGAACCTTTTAGAGACCGAGTGCCCAAACTATAACCAAGACCCACTAATTTATCACAAAGTGCCAACACAGAAATGTAATTTGTGATTTATACTCTTCTCTGTCACAGCTTTCATTGATATCAGCACCTGAGGAAACCAATAAAGCAGAAAATAGGAGAAATTTGGATGATCATTGTAGCTTCCCTCCAGAGTCCCATAAACTGGAAGAATTGTCAGGGCCGGAGCAGGAGCTCCAATAGTAATCCAGATCTGTCCACACCTTCCCTCTCCTCCAGTAGTCCCAGGTACAGCTGTCACTTTAATATAGCTCTGTGTACAGCAAGTCCTGGGCTGTCTGGGACTGCAGGAAGATACAGGGAGTCCTCTCTGGTGATGGCCTGAGTGCCCACAGAAAGGGCTCTGAGTGCCACCTCTGGCACCTGTGCCATAGGTTCGCCATCACTGTCATAGACTGTAAGCTCTTGTGTCACCCCCTCATCCTCATAGACTGTAAGCCCTTGTGTCACCCCCTCATCCTCATAGACTGTAAGCTCTTGTGTCACCCCCTCACCTCATAGACTGTAAGCTCTTGTGTCACCCCTCATCCTCATAGACTGTAAGCTCTTGTGTCACCCCCTCATCCTCATAGACTGTAAGCTCTTGTGTCACCCCCTCCTCATCCTCATAGACTGTAAGCTCTTGTGTCACCTCCTCATCTTCATAGACTGTAAGCTCTTGTGTCACCCTCTCATCCTCATAGACTGTAAGCTCTTGTGTCACCCCCTCATCCTCATAGACTGTAAGCTCTTGTGTCACCCCCTCATCCTCATAGACTGTAAGCTCTTGTGTCACCCCCTCATCCTCATAGACTGTAAGCTCTTGTGTCACCCCCTCATCCTCATAGACTGTAAGCTCTTGTGTCACCCCCTCATCCTCATAGACTGTAAGCTCTTGTGTCACCCTCTCATCCTCATAGACTGTAAGCTCTTGTGTCCCCCCTCATCCTCATAGACTGTAAGCTCTTGTGTCACCCCTCATCCTCATAGACTGTAAGCTCTTGTGTCACTCCTTCATCTTTTGTTAACCCTTTCTATTTTGTTATAATAAGAGCAGTTATTCCCTATCGGGGCAGCGGCGGGAGCTACAGCCAGTCTCTAATATAAATGAGACCTGTGTCCTGGGTGTCCTGTCCATTCTCTACCTTCAGGCCATGGACGATGCAGGACACTTTGCCTACGAGGCCTTAGGCTACATTCACACGATGTATGGCTGCCGTACCGTAGTTTGCCGGGTATACATCGGCGCTGCGGAGAGGAGCAGGGGATTAGCGCTGCTCACCCCGCCCCTCTCCATAGGGAGATACGGCGCCGTAATGCGGGGAAAGATAGGACATGTCCTATCTTTCCCCGGGCTACGGAGCGGTACGGTGCCGCACGTGTGCTGCACCGTACCGCTCCCGTACAGGGCCGTGAGCCCATAGAAGTGTATGGGGGGGCGTATATCGCCCGTATATACGTCCCCCATACTGTAGTGTGAATGTAGCCTTAGGCTTGGTTTGTACAGGTTCCCTGTGATGACTACATGTTGTGCAGGGCATTGGGATACACAGGGTCCTGGCACCCATGGGGGGATGTAGTTATTATGTGAGTAGTGATGGGGCAAGACACGTTGGGCTCCTCTTCTTCTCCCGTGTTCTGATCTGGAATTTGCTGGCACCTTCTACGTTCCGTTCTGTGTGATGATATTGTGTAACCGACATTTGGTTCTAATACAGACGTCTTGTTTCTTCTCGTACCCTCCGCAGGCCATGGCAACCAATCCCGATGATGAGATCAAGATGTCTACGAAAAGTAAGTGCCCCCCGTGTGCTCGTATTCTTTGATGAAGACATGTTGAATATTAATCACAATACAGGCAGTCCCCGGGTTACATACAAGATAGGTTCTGTAGGTTTGTTCTTAAGTTGAGTTTGTATGTAAGTCGGAACTGTATACTTTATAATTGTAACCCCAGTCAAAAAATTTTGACAATTGGATATTAAATATTTTGGATTGTCATAAGAAGCAGGATTAACAATAAATCTTCACTACAGACGCCTGTGATATCTGTTACAGATGTTTCTTGTAGCCTGGGGCAGTAAATTACCAAAATCCTGAGGTGCGTTTGTAACTAGGGGTCGTATGTAAGTCAGGTGTTCTTAAGTAGGGGACCTCCTGTATTCCCAGATCTCTGCTTCTAAAGTTCTTCTTAAAGGGGTTGTACCTGGTCAGTAAAGGGTTACATTGCAATTAGTTTACAAAAAAAAAAAATTGGAACCTGTCGAGACATTTTGGGACACTACACCCTGCACAGGTTCTTGTGGGCCTTTGGTTTGGCTTCTCGTGGTCCGAATTTGGTTAAGTAGCTGTAACTTTTTTCCTTGTCCCGTATCACAGGGTCTTTGTCCTTACCCCGCCCTCGTTTCGATGCCTCGCTCTTCTACTTAACCCGAAAATTCATGGACATCATCCGCTCGGCACCGCAGGGCGTTGTGGATCTGAATGAC
This sequence comes from Engystomops pustulosus, assembly GCF_040894005.1. NCBI lineage: Eukaryota > Metazoa > Chordata > Amphibia > Anura > Leptodactylidae > Engystomops > Engystomops pustulosus. Next base: position 200,234,978 of record NC_092413.1, on the reverse strand, counting down.
GTGGCCAAACAGCTGGGGGTGAGGAAGAGGCGAGTGTACGACATCACCAACGTACTAGACGGGATCCAACTCATCCAGAAGAGATCCAAGAACCTCGTCCAGTGGGTGTAAGTTGTGTCTCCTCTGGGTTCTTCTAGTTAATACCTGTGAATAATTTATTAGCCATTTCTGCCTGTAGGAAGGAGGTCACCACTTATGTTGTGTGTACATGTGCTAATGCAGTCCAGTGATTGATATCCCACCAGTAATAGCTCTGCAAGTTTACAGCTTATGTGTACTACCTCATCTTACCACTAGGGGGAACCATATGATCTCCTGAAATATACTGACCTACAGTACGCTACACAAATAAGATAATACCTTACAGAGAAATAACATTGTCATATGGAACAATAGGAGTGAGGGTCCTGCTCACAGGAGCTTACGGTCTATGAGGATGGGGGGTGACACAAGAGCTTACAGTCTATGAGGATGAAGGGGGTGACACAAGAGCTTACAGTCTATGAGGATGAGGGGGTGACACAGGAGCTTACGGTCTATGAGGATGGGGGGTGACACAAGAGCTTACGGTCTATGAGGATGGGGGGTGACACAAGAGCTTACAGTCTATGAGGATGAAGGGGGTGACACAAGAGCTTACAGTCTATGAGGATGAAGGGGGTGACACAAGAGCTTACAGTCTATGAGGATGAGGGGGTGACACAAGAGCTTACAGTCTATGAGGATGAGGGGGTGACACAAGAGCTTACAGTCTATGAGGATGAGGGGGTGACACAAGAGCTTACAGTCTATGAGGATGAGGGGGTGACACAAGAGCTTACAGTCTATGAGGATGAAGGGGGTGACACAAGAGCTTACAGTCTATGAGGATGAAGGGGGTGACACAAGAGCTTACAGTCTATGAGGATGAAGGGGGTGACACAAGAGCTTACAGTCTATGAGGATGAAGGGGGTGACACAAGAGCTTACAGTCTATGAGGATGAGGGGGTGACACAAGAGCTTACAGTCTATGAGGATGAGGGGGTGACACAAGAGCTTACAGTCTATGAGGATGAGGGGGTGACACAAGAGCTTACAGTCTATGAGGATGAGGGGGTGACACAAGAGCTTACAGTCTATGAGGATGAGGGGGCGACACAAGAGCTTACAGTCTATGAGGATTAGTGGGTGACACAAGAGCTTACAGTCTATGAGGATGAGGGGGCGACACAAGAGCTTACAGTCTATGAGGATGAGGGGGTGACACAAGAGCTTACAGTCTATGAGGATGAGGGGGCGACACAAGAGCTTACAGTCTATGAGGATGGGGGGGGGGTGATACACAAGCTTACAAAGTCCAAATCTTTGAAAAGTCTGACTGCAGCACCTGATAGGTTAAAGGGGTTGGCCACTTTTACATTAACTGTCCATGTGTCTATATTGCCTTAATAATGATCATCAGTTGATTTATCATGCCTGATGATTCCTTTACTGCTGTCTGTAAAATCTTTGTTTATACGTCTGAGCACTGAAGAGTAGTAGGAGCTGCAGTAGGAGATTATGCCAAATCCTTCTCAATATGACAGTGAGACGGACTGAGAGGGAAAATGGAGACAGTGGGATGGATGGAAGAGGGAGAACGGGAAGTTGTATAGTGATGCAGAGGGCAACATGGTGAGAACAGGGAAAGGTTGAAGCTCTTATTGGAGGCAATGTACAGGGACATACACGTGCAGAGACCTGTGTAATGGAAGAGATTTTTTTGGGCCAACCCCTTTAACTTCTATGATCCGCGCCAGTACCGGCAGTTGTATAACACAGAGAACACCCGCCATGTGTAGAGTCTGGTTTATAGCACCCTGACCACAGCAGATCAACCAAGGAGATGTCTGGTAGTTTCCAAAAACTGGGCACCTGGCAAAGCAGGAGAACAAGTGTTGCTTGTAAAGTAGACATTTATTATTTTCTTTATTTCTCATAGATTGATAAAAAAAATTGATACAATTCCCCAATGTTCTTGTGTTTAGGGGGACAGACCTGAACCTCGCAGGCACCGAGGTCTCGCAGCAACAACGCATCCGCAATGATCTTGGCGATTTATCCGCGATGGAGGAAGCGCTGGATGAACTAATCCTGGACTGCGCTCACCAGTTATTCCGACTGACTGACGATGGAGCCAACAAGAAATATCCTTTTCTGTTTTTGCTTCATCTGTGTACAGCTCTCCTGGCATCCACTTACCTTCATGCCGATCCTTTCACATAGGTTGTCTGGTAATGTGATTCATTGTCATGTGCTAGATCCATACATGACTCTCCTATGGATGAGTAGTACTATAGGAGGTTCTCTTACATGTTGTCACTAGATTTTACTTGTTCACATTCAAGCAAGCTCCTGCTCCTTAACATGGGCAACATTTGCATATGTAACGTATCAAGACCTCCATAATATTGACACATACAACGAACAGATAATTTTTGCTGTGAAAGCTCCGGAAGAAACCAAGTTGGAGGTGCCAGCCCCAAATGAGGTGAGTCAGCCATGTACAGGTGAATGAGCCTAGTGCACACTCAAATGCAGATATTTGTATGTTCTCTCCTTGTTTGCGTGGGTTTCCTCCGGGTCCTCCTATTTCCTCCCACATTCCAAAACATACTGGTAGGTTGATTAGATTGTGAGCCCCATTGGGGACAGGGACTGATTTGGCAAACTATGTGCGTAATCTGTGTGTGCTATATAAATAAAGGAATTACTAAATATTTATATGCCTAATATCTATGGCTTTAAAGGATTTGTCACAAGTTTTATTGTTAGCTCTTATCCTGTGTATAGGGTATAACAATTTGATCTGTGCTATGACTGTGGGGGACCCTTACCGATCATAACACAGACCTGTTCCTACTAAATGATAAATCAAAAAAGCTTCATTATAGACTCCTTACAAGACAGTGCCGTGGAACAACCGGTCCTGGGGTATGGTCAAAAACTTTAAGGGAAAAAAAACTGCACTTGCTCCTCTTGACCCTTAGACTTTGACTTCATCTCTCCTCAGGTTCCAGCAGGGCATTTATTAGGGGCGGGGAGCACTGCTGGGGGCATTTATTAGGGGCAGGGAGCACAGCTGGGGGCATTGCAATGAAAAGCCAAAGACAAAATGGACATTATAGGTGTGTGGGTTTTTCTATAGAAAAAGGGCTATTATTATGTCCCCTTTTCTGTAGCCGTCTTATCAAGTCATTAAAAGATGGCTACAGAAAAATGGGCACTATATAGGGGGGTTGAAGAAAAGGGGGCATTTTAGACCAAGTGCTGCAGGAAATGGGACCTTTCGAAAAGTTTGGGGAACACTGCCTTGCAGCTGATCATTGCAGCCAGGACGAAAGTAAAGCATGGGCAGAGAGGTCCGTATGTAACTAGGGGTTATCTGTAAGTTGGGGACCACCTGTATTGTGTATCTTGTGATGGATCTGGAACAGATACAGTTAGGCCCCTTCCACACTAGCGTTGCGTTTCACGTCAGGGTGCAATGCGTGAAAAACTGACGTTTTTGGCTGCGTTTTTGTTCCATTTTTCCTTGGAGTAATTAGCGTTTTTGCGTTTTTCACGCGCGTGTTGTTAGCGTTTTTTTTGCGTTTTCGGCGCGTTTTTCACGCGCGAGTCAATGGGAGACTCAAGCATTTTTCAAAGTGACCATGGTTTGGGATTAAAATGTGTTATTTAATTGAAAAATAATGTCTTCTGATAAGTTGCAAACATCTGCGATCTATTCTTCACTGTTCCCCGTGTATATTATCTCCCGACAAGTTAGCAGATGTGAAGAACAGTGAAGAATAGAATAAAAACAGTGAACACAGGATCATTTAAGAGAAAAACACAGTGCAGAACACTATAGTGGAGAAAGCAAGAAGCGGCACTCACCGGACTCGTGCAGAAGATTTATTCAAAACCACAGAGTTCAGACGTTGGACATGGTGCAGACCGCGGCAAGCGACGGGCCGTTTCGCGCCTGTATGGCGCTTTCTCAAGCCTACAAAGTCGCGTCTCCGGAGCTGTTCCTCTTAAAGTCGACTTCCGGTGGCGTGCCGGTCATGTGACGCAGCACTTCCGGGAGTCGGGAGGAGGTGAACGCCCCAGGTGACGCCACGTTGCTCAGCAACACAACAACATAGAAAACATTAAAGCAGTATTCATGGGAATGCCCTTGCGGTAACGAGATCGCCATAATTATGCTAAGTCTGTCAAACAAGACCGGACTAATCGATCGATAAAGGCATAATCACTAAGGGGATATAGGAAATACTTATGCCTATATAGTATATATGTCCTAGCATAATGGGGTATAGAAAAAGACCACCTGAGATAGTGAAAAAGAAAAAACAGTGTAAAGAAAATTAGTGAGTAGGCGATCTCGGTGAGCAAAGGGTAAACCCAGGAGACAGTCAAACCAGATGCACAGATAAAATGTACAAATATACGGCATTATGACTTTTTTCTATTGATCTTCTTGGTTATACGGACATATGTTTATCTATCTAAATGATGGCACAAGTGGGGAGCTGTAAATCGTAGCACACAAAGGTACTGCAGTCTCGTTTATTCAAAGGAGATGCAGTAATCTCATTTAATATTCCTTTTTATGTTACATTTTATTTTTTATTTTTTTGCTCCTAATCGTCTTTTGACCCTCCGATAATAGTACTTAGAATAGAGGATGTTATATATATTACACTTCTGCTCAACCTGTGCCCAAGAAGACACTAAGGTCATTTCTATCATTAAGGCCCAGCCTCCCCATGGCATCAAACCGTATAATGTGTTTTGCCTCACGGCGTAACAATTCTTTTTCCTTGTTACCTCCCCTCGGATCCTTTTCCACCCTTTCGAGGCCAGCAAATTGGAGTACCTCTGGGTTACTTCCATGTTGTTCCCTTATGTGTTCAATGATTCTGGGGCAGCCGTTGCCCGTCCCTATAGATCTACAGTGTTCCCTAAAGCGTACAAAGAGACTACGAATAGTTTTTCCTATGTAGAAACGTCTACACGGACACCAGATTATATATACCACATGTGTGGTTCGACACGTTATGAAGGAGTTGACTTTCCATTTAATGCCACCCATATCGATACACTTAGCCTGACTGTTAAATTTGCAAAAACTACAGGATCCGCATCTAAAATTCCCACTAGGGATGCTGCGCTCTAGCCATGTATTTTTTGTGTTTTTTTGAGAAGAGAACTGGCTACTAACTAGATGGTTCCTGATAGTTTTACTCCTTCTAAATGAGATAACAGGTCTCTGCATAGTAATTTCATTTAGTTGGGGATCGTTTTTCAGAAGGTCCCAATTTTTGTGTATGGCCGTTCGAATAGCATCCCCATGTGGGCTATATCCAAAGGAGAACGCAAATCTCTCGCTCTCCTTCGGGCGTGCCCCTTTAGAATTCTCTGAGGTTCTGACTGTGTCATGCCTTTGGGGGGAGTCTATGGCTTTTTTTAAAGCTGTCTCGATGACTTGTGTAGGATACCCCCGCTCTAATAATCTAATCTTTAAGTCATGTGCTTGTGATCTGAAGCCTGTCTCAGTGTTGTTAAGTCTCTTTATTCGTAAAAACTGGCTATAAGGTAAACTGTCACGGGTGTGCTTTGGGTGAAAACTGTCGTATCGTAATAGGGAATTAGTGGCTGTGGGTTTTCTGAAGGTGGTCGTAATGAGGGTTTCCCTTTCTATATTGACTCGTACATCCAAGAAGTCCAGCCTCTTTCCCCCAAATACAGAGGTAAATCTCATATTCATATCATTGACAGTATTCAAATATCCCACGAACCGTGAGAATTCATCCTCTGGGCCATCCCAAACTAAAAACACATCATCTACAAATCGCAGGTAAGTTTTGATATATTTAGTGAATGGGTTTTCAAGAGAGAACACAAATCTGCTCTCAAATACTGCCAAAAAAATGTTGGCGAACGTGCAGGCCACGGGAGTGCCCATGGCCGTACCGGTCTTTTGAATATACCATTTCTCATCGAATATAAAGGCGTTATGTGTGAGCACGAAAAGTAGACCTTCACAGACGAACCTGATGTACTTTTCCTCTTTTTTTGCATTTTCTAATACCGTACGGACACTCTCCACCCCCGCCTGATGCGGGATACGCGTATAGAGGCTCTCTACGTCGATAGAGGCCAGATGAAAAGTATCTTGCCATTCAATATCTCGTATGGCCTTCAAAAATTCGCCCGTATCCTTCAAGTATGAAGGGATATTTTCCAAAATGGGCCGCAGAAGCCAATCGAGATATTGAGAAATAGGTTCAGTGAGTGACCCAATACCCGCCACAATGGGGCGCCCAGGGGGGTTGGAGAGTGTCTTATGTACCTTAGGTAAAAAATACCAGTTGGGGTATTTTGGGGAGGTGGGGAGGAGTTTTTTTGCTGTTTTTTCAGAGAGTATCTAATTTTCGACACACCATCTAAAGAAAGAACGTAGTTGTGTCTGGAACTTCGTTGTAGGGTTTGAACTTAGCATACTATACGTATCTGTGTCTCCCAGTTGTCTATGCGCTTCCTGCGCATAATAGATTCTGGTCATGACCACGACATTGCCCCCCTTGTCTGCCGGTTTAACCACGAGGTCATGGCGGGATTGGAGCCAAGAGAGGGCTCTTCTCTCAGCGCCAGTTAAGTTATCCCTGACCTGTGGATAGAGAAGAGCTTTAACGTCTTCTTTTACTCTAGTGGAGAATAGCTCGATCGGTGACGGTGTGTGAAGAACAAATTGCAGATGTATTTAAACATCTGCAATTTGTTCTTCACACACACATATATATTGTTCTTCACATGCTATTTTGGGCGCACCGTTCCGCGCGTATCTCCCGACATGTAAGCAGATGTGCCGAACATCTGTAATCTATTCTGCACTGTGTTTTTCTCTTAAATGATCCTGTGTTCACTGTTTTTATTCTATTCTTCACTGTTCTTCATTGTGTTTTTTAATTAAATGATCGTTCGCGAGCAGGGGAAATACTGTTATTCTGGTCACCTAGCAACCCTTACGTTTAAAACGCATTGCACTCGCATTGCACTTGCAATGATTGCGAGTGCAATGCGTTCTTGATGCATCTCCATAGACTTGAATGGGGCGTGAAAAACGCGCGTGACTCGCAAAAGTAGAGCATGCTGCGATTTTGACGCGCGTGAAAACGAACGCAAGCACGTGCGTGCAAAACAACGCTAATGAAGAAAGACCCATTAAATACAATGGGACAGAGTGCAATGCAAGTTCTGCGCGTCAAATGCACACGCAGAACTCGCGCGTGAAAAACGCCAGTGTGGAAGGGGCTTTACTGTGTTATGTCTGTGGGAGACACTTGATTCCACATGTGAAAGCACCAAACCCTTGACTACAAGCCGTTCCCCTGCTCACGTTTGGCTATGGAGATGTTGAGGCAGTGCTGCTCCTGCTGCTGCTGAGTTTTCCCACATCTCCTCCTTTGTTCTGTGTCAGTACATGTAATCTGTTCTGAATCTTGTTCCATTTCCCCTCCTGCAGGACTGCATAGAAATCCATATAAAGAGCACGAAAGGGCCGATCGACGTCTTCCTCTGTGAAGTGGAGCACGAGAACGCGGATGAGAAGTCTTTTGAGAAAATAACAAAGACTATGAAGATGGAGCCAGAGCCAATCCCTATAGATGAAGGTACAACACTAAACATCCCTCATGTGACCACGTCCGTTGTGTGCCCTGTTTCTGCGGTCCCGGTGTGTGGCACTAGGACAGTAGTAAGTAGGTTTTTAAGTGAACCTTTAATTTGAATATTGAGGCTCCTTGCATACCAGCGTATGCTCTGCTTACCCATCCCCTCTCCGTAGAGAAGCGAGCGGCCGGTGCCGTAGAACTGTGAAATAAAAGACACCGTGCGACTAGGCAACGAGTGTCACAGGCATCAATATTGTGTATGGGGCCTAACCCACATTTTTATACATTTACAAGACCTTGCCTCTGTTTATCTGATTCATTTTACTATATACTGATATTCTACTGTATAGAGTAAAAGGTGTTTTCGACACAAGATCTGTGCAAGTGGCACATTGTAACAGATTTTTTAAAAAACAACAACAAAAAAAAACAAGCCCTTAAGACTGCAGATTGTACTCCCGTCACGGGGAGCAACGATCACAGCCAAGATGGTGGTGCCCAAGCCTCGCCGACTGTTACCTGCCGCCAGCAACATTGCTGTCTGCATTGATAGAGTTGATGCCCGTGAGACCCCTTCATACACCCCTTGCAGTGCCATGATATTTGTGTATGTCCTGGTGTGTCAAGGGGTTAATTAAAGCCATAAAAAAGCTGATGCTTTGGTCATTAAGGGGTTAAACATAAGTAAATCCAAACCTGTTGTTGCACATCCTATAATTTTCCTGATATTTATGTGACAGTCTCATGTTGTACTGTAAAAGCCTCTGCGTTCGCTGCCTGTACACGGCTTATTCCCTGTATCTCCAGTTATCCAACTCTCACTCCTTACTTGGCTCCGTCCTCCTGTAACCCACACGCAGTCAGTAAGATACGACGCAGATGTGAGATTTACGGCATTAGCTTTTGGTTGCTCTGTTACCTGTCTGTGTAATGACACATGGAGGGCGGCCGGGGAAACATCTGCGCGCTGCAGATAGCGAGGAAAACCTCTGATAACTAATTCCAGGCTGATGGCCCATAAATCTGGAGCAGGAGCTAGACTGGGCATCTTTTTTATACACATACATACGTTCTATAGGTTTGTTCTTAAGTTGAATTTGTATGCAAGTTGGACCTGTATATCTTGTAATTGTAACTCCAGACAATTTTTTTTTTTTTTTTTTTGTTTCTGTGACAATTGGATTTATAAAATCAATAAAGATTAATAACAGACGCCTTTAATAACTGTTATAGCTGTTTATTGTAGTCTAAGGCTAAAGGATAGTAAATTACCGTTTGTAACTAGGGGTCGTCTGTAAGTTGGGCGTTCTTAAGTAGCGGACCGCCTGTACATAATATATTGACTGATTTCTCGTCTCTTTTACAGACTGATCTATGATGGATGATTGCGACAGTCTTCCAGTGTGTTATACAGACATTTGGAAGGGATTCACTGATTCGCTGACCACTAATCCGCTCGGCCCACGCTATCTGGATACCACGGATGCAGGAAGCTTCAGTCTCATCAAAGAAGATTTAGTAATCTTCCTACAGGGAGTACAGGTTGTCATTGTCTGCCCCACAGAGATCCTCATTTTTGACTTTTGCAATGTGGAGGTTTGTTTTTGTTTTGTTTTTTTTTAAGATTTCCCAGACAGCTGCTAAGAGTTTTGGGGTACGACCACATGGAACATATATGCAGTGGAATAGCTTCTAACCCACAGCATGTTCTGCGTCGCATTGTGCAGTTTCCATTGTGACTTTTGGAGAATTGACGTTTTGTGAATTTAAACTCCTATTTTTATTTAGCAAAACTTATGAATATTCGTTCAGCAATCAAGAAGTTTGTACAACCAGTGTTCTGAAATAAGGACAAGTTCACAATATCGTTCAAACCCGCATTAAAAAAAAAAAAAGTTAAGAACAATGGTTTAAAGGAAATCTACCACCAGGATGAAGAATTGTAAACCAAGCACGCTGACAGACTGGTGTGTGCCCCAATGGGAGGATCTGCTCTTCTTTTATCTTCTTCTTCCCTGTTTTTTTTTTTTTTTTTAAGAAAAAAAGGCTTTAAAAATTATGCAAATGAGCCCTAGGGGCTTCATTAACACCTATGGAGCTTGGAGCTCCTTTGTCTTGTTTGCATAATTTTAAAAGCCTTTTTTTCATCTTTTTTTTTTTTTCTTTTTCATGTGTGGCACCATATTGCCGTCTATGTGGTCGTATATGTGGCAGCAAATTTGGGGCCACATATACATCCCCCACAGACGGGTGTGTGAATGAGGCCTAAGTCATACGTTACTGGGATATCAGGCAGTGGCGTCCCTGTTAGGGCTATAGAATCAATAATAATAATCTAAATGTAAATATGTACAAACAAAATGTCGATAAGGAAATACAACAAAGCAAAAATCGTAACTAAAGTCAGCAGCCCCAATTCTACATGTGAGACATGAAACTAAGTGTATAACACGATGGTGACAATATCCTGGGAGACGTGTTGTAAAGATCTACCCACCTCTCCCAGTATCTGAGGGATAGTTGAAATGGCCTATTAGTAATTTATTCGGCTTTATCCGGATCCTAGATCTGTCCCCATTTATCTCAGTGATTCGGATGTAGTTTGCCATAAATATGGTGCTTGCTATTCACCGGAGGTATCTGATAACTGGGAGCGAGACCACCGCGATCCCAAGTGGTCATTACTATAACTGCATCTGTGCTTCTGCTCCATTCACACAGGGACTTCTGTTCTCCTGAGCGCAGAGGGTCCTAATGGTCCTAGCACCAGCTATCAGACATGTCTGCAATCCTAAATGTTACTTGTGAGAACTCCCCCTCGAGTATCTGCAGCAGGTTTACATCTCATTCATACAGCGTCCCATGTGAACACAACCCTACAGTCACTGCATCTCCACAACCATGTGACATCCGAGGATGTCCTGCGATGAAATTATACATATCGTTATATCCGGATAATAATTATACTGGACGGATACATTCCCCATGATGCACTGGGGCTAATTGTACCTTTCCTGTAACCTCAGAGGCGAATCACATGAATGGGGGTGGGTAATGTATTTGTACATGGGTTTATTTCTCTGTAGATCGGTAAAGTCTGTGTAGTAGTTTCTGGGAAAGTTTGGGTTACGGAGGGTCTGATCCGGGCTCTCCTGGATCCTAGACTGGCACGGGCTGTGGTGGGAGACATTACTCTGGGCATTGTACATGTGGGAGTATCTCGGCAGAGGAGATGATACATATCATAGCAGGCGCCTCCGGCCTCCTTATCATTCATCTTTTTATCATGACAATACAGTATCCAGATCCAGTGTACAAGGAGAGATGTATTACCATGTAAACTCGAGTATAAGCCTAGTTTTTCAGCACAAAAAATGTGCTGAAAACCCAAACTCTGCTTATACTCAAGTAAAAAAAAATATAGGTTTTACCAGGTTTTTGTGGTAAAATTAGGGGCCTCTGCTTATACTTGGGTCAGCTTATACTCGAGTATATTTCCATCTATTGTGTTGGCTGGGGGGAAGGATGAGGATGTTGCACATCAAAACACCCAAAAATTCTCCCAATAAGGAGAAGGGTCAGTCATTCCCTGTTCTTGTATGTGTATGAAAAGATCAGGAGGAAAAGGCTGTGATCACAGGATGATTTGGTGATGGCTGTGTAAGGTCTAAGCCATGTCCCCCCATTAATGGGACCCTACATGAAGACCACTGCCTATAGACAAGAATCAAGTAGTGACTGGTTGATAATGGCCACAATCCCCAATCTCCTCTTCCCTCCTGACCTCTGGGAAACCTATTTCAAGTAGTTATAAAATTACCAAGCCCACTCGGCTTGTTATACACTGGGAACATATTTGCCCCCGTGATGGCAAAGGAGCGAGAATAGCGGCCATATTGGTTTTCACAAAACCTCTGGACAATCCCTTTAAAAGTTATGAGTATCAGAGGTCTGATGTTACACTAGATAAGTTCTGCAGCCCTTGAGCTCAGAGTTTGAAAAACATGACTGCTTTCTTCTAAAAACCAGAAGCACCCCTCACAAATGGTTTGTGTCAGTATCTCGGATGCATAGAGATGAATGGAGCTTACTTGCAATACCGGCACATGCCATGGTCAGGGGTGGCGCTGTTTTTAGAAGAAGAAAGCCATGTTTTTCCACCTCTGGACAACCCCTCAAACATACCCCTTTCAGGATTGCCTTTTTTATACAACAAATTCTGTCTATGACATAAGTTCACGTCTCGCCTCTTCTTACATGCCGGGATTCACACCTGTATTGTCCTGTCACCGGCAAACAAGGATTTCCCTGTCTTCCTATTTGTATTGTTTTGTACAGATCTGGTCTGTTTTATACAGTGTTTGTACAGATGTAAAGTTTTGTAAACTGTAATAATAAAAAAAAAAAGCTACAATCTACATTTCATTGTCCTCAATACTACAGTTATCTGCATTCTAATCGAGGGGAAAGGAATCTACCTAAATATACCCATCAGGATAAACCAGGGACATTACTCATAGATCCAGGCACCGGGACTGTGGTCATCTTCTTATATGATATAATCCATGGGCACCTTTTACAATCAACCTTTACAATTATGCTAATGAGCTAAAAGGGCAATGGGGGTTGTTACCAGAGCCCCTCCATGATGTTGCATTATGCAAGAGCACTTCCTCTGCTGCAGTGAGATTGCATCAGGCAGAGGGAGAAACGAGAGAACGACTGAGGGAGCAGAAGGGGAGGCAGTCTAACAGCCTGTGAATCTGCAGCATGGAGGAGCTCTGGTAACATCCCCTAGAGCCCTTTTTGAATCATCAACATCATTGTAAAAGTTGATTTTAGAAGGAAGGAAGCCATGGATAGCAAATATAAGAAGGTTATCAGTCACGCTGCCTGAATTTATAGATTTCCTGTAATATGGACACCAAAGACATGTTTCAAGGTTGTGTAGAACCCAAGACATGGACATCTGTAGTTACATCCCCTCGCAGCCTCTAAAAGTGACTCATCGCATGTAAAATATGACTCATCTGTTCTCTTTTCCTTGAGACAATTATTTTATAGGTAAACAGATGAGATTTTAAATAGGAGGGTCGTTTCATCCCTTGCCTGAGGGGAAGGTAGTGCAATGGGATAAAATCTGTCATCCATAATATAAATGAAACCCGAAGATTGCCACAGTCACGGAGCCTGGCTCTATGAGTAAGTGGTTTATCATGATGGATTTTGATGGTAGATTTGAGGGCAGTCTAACTTATGCGACTAGTGTTATGGTCTAAGGCAGGTTAAAGGGCATCTACCGCCAGTATTACGGATTGTAAACCGAGCACACTGACATGCTGGTGCGTGCCCCCTCTAGCGGGATACCTGGTTTATTTTTTAATATGAGGACAACTTTGCTCCATGGATATTAATTATGCTCAGAGTCCCTCAGGCTAATTTGCATAATTTTTAAAGCCTTTTTCTGAAAGGGCAGCTAAAATAAGAGCAGGTACACAGCAGCATGTCAGTGTGCTTGCTGCTGTACATATACCATATCTCTCTAAGTTGGTTTTCTTCATATAGTTCAGAAACCCCTTTAAGCAGGTAAAATTAAAGGGAACCTGTCAGCACAAAATGCTGAATAATCCCTCATTTCATCAACGTCTGGCAATGATCAATTTGATATGTAAAGTAGCTCTCATTAGCCAAGGAGGTGGTAACCTTTTATATTCATACACACCCCTGAAGAAATAGGGTGACGCCCCTATGTCTAATAGGTGTTATTTCACATATGGGTGCTATATCTATGGGACCGGGTGGACAGATGAGCGACCATCTTGTAAGCATGGGAGCGATGACTACAGAAGGATTGGGAATGAGGGGGCTGTAGCAGTAGCTATTCCCTCTACCTATTTGGGACACATGCAAAATTGGCCGAGCATGCATGTGCTGGGAAGGAGTCGTGGGAGTGTAAAATGGCAGCGCTATAAAAGCTTCTGTAACTGTAAATAGCTGTGAAGATGTAAGACATAGGGGGCACATTTAGTTACCCGGTCGCTGGAGTTCTCTGAAAGTGCATTGTCCCGATGATGACTAAGATCGTGCGCCCAATATCTAGCATGTGTTTCTTCCCCACTCAGGTCCGCCGGAGTTCACCTTCTTCTTCCTGGTGCATGTAAGTGCATTGTCTTGCGACACAATTTGAAAGTTCAATCCCGCACTCCGTCCGAATCGGCTGGATTCTCCGACGGCCCTCCCCACCGATTTCTGTCGCATGAAAGCCTGCATAGCTGTGCCAAAATCCGATTACGCGCGACACAATCTTAGCGTAAGCGTAAATACCTGTCAAAGCTGCAAAAATCCCCAAAAACTACGCACAGTCGAACAAAAGTGCGATCCGCGACCCTTAGTAAACGAGCCCCACAATCTAGATTAGAGAGACAGGATTTCCCTAAATGAAGTAACCCCGGCCTAACTGTACAACAGGTAGCGTTCAGTTACACAGCAAAAACGTGTCATGCGCCTTTAATTCTTTCCTTGAGCAGATCTCCCTCTCATCCTTATAATAGGAATTACAAGATAGTTATGTCGGCAATGCGACTCTACAGTCTCCGCAATGCTCCGAGGGAGAGGAGGCAGATATGGGAATCCCCCCGCCATAGTCTGTAGTGCTGACTCTGAGAAGAGGTAATGGAGTCATATATATTTATATACCGTCTCTGCCCTCCCCTGTCCTGGGGATGAAATGTAAGATATATATAATCTCCTGTCACATCATCTATTTGGGGAAGATCATGCCATTCATGTATCGTAAAATGCTGGATAATGTCACAGAATTTACGCTGTGAGGTAAAATTGAGTTTTTGTGAGGTAAAAAGTTTTTGATTTAAAGGAATTTCTAGCTGCTTCAGGTAGGAAAGGCTTCAGTCAGCAGACTCTGCCATAAAGCCCTGACTGCCGGAGGCTTCAGTGATAGTTTACTTTGAAACTTTCTCCCGTGTCCTTACTGCTCTAGAGCTCTGCCACAGTGATCTTAGGGTTCTTCTTTACCTCTCTCACCAAGGCTCTTCTCTCATGATTTCTTAGTTTGGCTTGCAGAAAAGTTGTGGTCATCCAAACTTCTTCCATTTAAGTATTATGGAGGCCACTGTGCTCTTAGGAACCTTGAGTGCTGCAGAAATTCTTTTGTAACCTTGGCCAGATTACTGAGCTCCTTGGGCAGTTCTTTAGACCTCAAAACTACACTTTTTTTGGCCATTTTACAACATATAAAGAATGTAATAAAACGTAATCAATAGGCCGCACAGTCCTCAAAATGGTAGCATTGAAACGTCAAGTCATCTCGCAAAAAAAATAATGAAACGACACACAGCTCCGTACACTGAAGTATGAAAACGTTCTTAGCGTCAGAAAATGGCGAAATTAAGAATTTTTTTTTTTTGCACAAGAGGTTTTAATTTTTGTAAATGTATCAAAACATTCTAAAACCAATATAAATGTGGTATCCTCATGATCGCACTGACCCAAAAAATAAAGCAGACCTGTAAAATTGAAGCCCACAAGAAAACGGCGTAACTGCGTTTTTTTTTTTTACCAATTTCTCTGCATATGGAATTTTTTTTCCCGCTTCCCAGTACATGTCATGGAATATTCAATACCATCACTGCGAAGTGCAATTTGTTACACAGAAAATAAGCCCTCACAGAGCAGCATGGAGAATTGTCACTGCCAAAATTAGAGCTGCCCGAGAGAGGCGCCAGGCGTATGGAGACTTCCTGCTCGCTTACATTGTGGTGAGGCTGGGGGATGATTGATATGTGCTTATCCCACCACACGACTCCTTATCTCTACCTCTGTAGCACTTGCGGGTGACAGGGCTTGTTATACATCTTACACTTCACACTATGAGCACACTCCAAAGACCAATAGTGGTCAACCTAACAAATTAGGGGTTTCAGATGTGGCCCCTCAGTCCATCCAAGTCCCACATTGTTAATTCAGAGTCTGGCTTTCTGCACCTATGAATCTGCTCAATGTATTTTCTGTCTATTCTGTTTAATGTACTGAAAATGGGGGGCGCTGGTCAGAGGGGTCACGGTAGTTGTACTGGCACCAATATATACTCCTAGATAAAATAAAAAAAACTTCGGAAACCTACCATTTGATTTGATGCATTATGAAGCAAACGTACATTGAGAATACTGTAGCTACACTGATGCAGGATCATATCTTGGTTAATCCCTGTGCTGAGTGGCTTTGCCGAAAAAACAATTATAACATTCAGAAGCTTGGGAAAGCTGGGTCAGGCTGGCTGACATAAAGACATTACACACGGGAGCTTGTAATTACAAATGGAGGTTAGTCAAGACATGACTAATCAATCTGAGCTGGATCACTCATACACAGCAGCTGATTGATGGTGCAGCAATTGATTATTCTGCCTTCAGCCACAACCCAGGGATTACATCATCCTATGAAGCAATGAATAACTAATGTGCTAGGAGAAGCACTGACCAAGCCATAGAAGAGACAGAGCTTCATTATCATAAATTTTATAATGGTTTTATCACCAAAACCACTCAGCACAGGGATTAACCAAGATATGATCCTGCATCAGTGTAGCTGCAACATTCTCAAGGTATGTTTGCCTGAGATGAGTCAAGTTTAGAGGCTGCTGGGGGAGTGTCAGTTCAGAAGCCCCTATCTTCTGTTCTATCGTACCTAGAACCATTTTTTGGTGTTGAGTTATAGATGGGATGCGAAAGATGAGATTCTTATCAGTCTTGCGGTTCTTTGAGCTACAGAACCAGAGATACAGCCAGCTAAACTAATAGGAGGGAACTGGATCTTGATCTGCAGTATGCTGTCTGTATCTCTGGTTCTATAGGTCACAGAATGACAAACATGGGATCTGAAAGATGATATTCTTACTATAGAGCCCAACATATGGCCATATGACTCATCTCATGGCTCTTCTCTGCTAATTTTCATATTACTTTGGGGGAGGGTTTGTTAGGACATTGCAAACATTTTTAGAACCCTCTAGCCGTGGTTTGTCTCAATAGGTGGCCCATGTATATACTTCACCAAATGTTTTACTCTCTGGATGACTCACAAGAAAACCAGCCCAAGCTCAGAGCTGCCTACGTGAACATTGCCAATGACAGCAGTGACCTGCTGTATAGATGACTCCTTAAATATCTATATTGTGCCCCTCCCAGTAGTCACAGGAGTGATATAAAGTTCACAGTAAAGTTGTATGCCTACTCAACCTATAGCCAACATACTGTACATAGAGATCATGTCAGCAGATTCATGGTTAATTGTATTCATGGGTGCTATGAGACACCCCTAGATGTCTCCTTATAGGGTTATCAATCATAATTTGCAGTGCAGAGCAGTGCATATGTGTCTTTCTGCTTTCTCTAAGCATTTGCATTACAATATAATTGTGTTCTATAACTTACCTTGCACCCTGACAGAATCCTCTGTGTAGTCCCAAGGGTTGGGCTTTGGTTTGGATGCATTTAAAAAACAACCCATGACTTTTCTATGCTGCAGACTCCTCAGCTCTGAGCCCCCACCTTTATGCTTCTGTACAGCTCCTCCCTCCCCCACTGATCATCTCACCAGGCTGTGACCTCTGTGAAGGAGCATGATGGAGGAGTTGTACAAGAGCACAAAAGCGGGGGCAAGGAGCTGAGGAGTAAGCTGCACAGACAGGTCACATGTTTTGTTTTTTTAAATGCATCCAGATCACAGCCCAACCCCTGGCACTACATAGAGGATTCTGTCAGGGTGCAAGGCAAGTTATAACATTGTAATTATAATTGTAAGTTATATTGTAATGCAAATGCTTAAAGAAGTCAGAAAGACATATTTGCACTGCAGGTGTGATGGGCTTCTGCAACCTGTCTTTAGTGAAAATGAAGTCCCTGGTGACAGGTTCCCTTTAATAGTACTGGATGTGGAAAAAGCTCCTTTTTAAAGCGAATCTGTCAGCAGTTTGAACCAAGTTAAACATGTCAGTGTTAGGAATTGGTCTTAGAGAGCTGTGAACACAACGCAGCCACTCCACTCTGTGTAGCTGTAGTATTCAAACAGAAGCCTTATATAGCTGACTAAAAAGAGACAACTCTCAGCTCGTAAACAGCTCTTCATGAAATTTATTGAGAAACATTTTTAGGGGATTTGCCACCCAGATCCACTCTGATTTTATCCCGATTTTATCCCGTGATACAAGGGTTGCAGTCACCCACTTAGTGGCAGGGTTAATTGAGCCTCCATCTCGTTGTTAAAGGGCATCTACCACCAGGATGAAAGACTGTATGCAAATGAGCCTGGAGCCTTTCAGGCTCATTTGCATACAGTCCTTCCTCCTGGAGGTAGATGCCCTTTAAGTAACTAAAAGTGGCAGCTCGTTCATGGACAAACAATCACTAGGGGGGAGAGGCTTTGCTGTGTTCATAGAAGAGATCTAGCAAATCAGAGTACCTTAAGTCCAGCCACAATCCTGGAATATAAATGCACTTTTTACATTCCTGCTGCTACACACACATAGGTATGCTTACACAGGCCAATAGCTTGGGTGCTCTTCATGTACAACTCCCAAGCTGATCATCACATAGGAAGTGCTTATTAATGGGGGGTACAATTCCCATACATTACAGCTGTAATCCCAGCGCACACTTTACCAATTATAGTATTGATTCCCAGTCACTGTGGCAAAGGTCAAGTGGTTGCGGTTTTATTATGATGTTTCCTTGTGTTTTAGCAGTAAAATCAATAAAAGCCGCCGTCTACCTCCGATCACGTTACGAGGAAGGTAAAGCTGTTATCACCTGCATCATTTTAGGGTAATTCAGAGTTTGAACCACATTCTTAAAATTTGTGGGGGTCCTAGTGGTCAGATCTCCAGCACTTATATACTTACTCCCCATCCCTTAAAGGTCTATAGTGGCCCAACTTATTTAAAGGGGTTGCACACTCAGGTTTTCCTATATTGTGCTGATCAGTAGGGTCCCAGTGGTGGGAGTCCCATGGATCAAATGTACAGGTTTCCGTCATACTTTCAGATGGTTGCACATGCACCCTGCTGCACTATTCATCTATAGGGCACTGGCGGAGGTAACCGAGCACAATTTTTGTGATCCGTGGGGGTCCCACCAATGCAGGTTATCCGTTATACTATGAAAAAATTGAGTTGGCTTGACAATTTTTAGGTTGATTAGATTGTGAGCCCCATTGGGGACAGGGACTGATCTGGCAAACTCTGTGCAGCGCTGTGTAATCTGTGTGCACTATATAAATAAAGAATTATTATTATTATTAGCTGTTACACTGTGTAGGAGCACTTCCCCCTCCCACTGTGGGAGACTACAGCAGGCAGAGGGAGGGGTGAAGAGCCCTTAATTTTAGAAGGAAGGAGGCCATGAATAACAAAAATATTTATCCTGGACAGTGGCGTAACTAGGAAGGGCCCCATAGCAGGCTTCTGAATGGGTCCCTCCTTCCAAAAAAAATTATTAAAATATATATTTGTATACCCACACATGCAAGTTACAATCACATACATTCATTCATATATATATATATAGTGTAATTTTACACAAATATAGTATATACATCACATATATGCTATATACATACTTCTATACAATGTGAAGCATAATATGTATATAATGGTGAACCTCCTCCATTCTTTAATATGTCTGATCGAATGATGGGGCCCCTTGACACCATGGGCCCCATAGCAGCTGCTACCACTGTAGCTATGAGTAAGTGCCCTTGGATTATCATGCTTTATTTTTATGGTAGATTGGGGTTTTCCCATGAAAGAAAGTTCTCAAATTTTGATCCCCTAGTGATGTGTACATGATAAAGGGTTAAAAATTATCTCTAATTTGCAATTTTACTCTATCACTCAGTGATGGTCAGTGTAAGATTCCAGAGTGTGGACGTGATTCTCTAAGCAGACTCTTCATGATCCCTCTGTGCTATGAGATGCTGTGTGCTGACAATGTGCTTAGATTATCAGAGTCCGGGGTTATACACACTTTTATTTAGCTTTTGTACTACCAATATCTGACACATACAATAAGAGATGAGACAGATCAGATGAGAGATCCATATAACACACAGTGACATTCTCTGCTAACTCACCTAATCAATAAGTCAGCTCTGCTTCCCTCTGCAGATATTAACCCAGGACTCCAGTGCTGCAAGGCTGCAATGCTAACCACTAAGCCACCGTGCTGCACTAACATAAAATAAGGAATGTCTCAAGGAAGAAGAAATAAGTTTTGATTTTTACCCTAAATTTACAGTACGAACTTCAAGTTCCCACAAATTCCTGCTCCCTTACATGTATCTACAGTCACTCTGAAAACATCTCATTTGTTCCTGAGGTCAACATTCCATATGGAACTTTACCCTGCGACACATGATGACTGCGTATAACATGGTTCCATCTCCTAAATACCCAGTGCTGTCATTGTTGTAGCATGTATCCCTTCTATATCTGGCCTCCTTTATCTCTTCTACAGTATGTAGGGCTAATGTAGCGCCGATCTCCTGGGATTAGAGGCTTCCATTAGGCTTATCATAGAAAGCTTGCAGTTGTGCTATTCATTGGCAGTAAATGGCATTATACATGCTCGGCTCAGCTAACAATAGAGCTCACTTACTGGTAGTGCATATCTCTGCACTTATTACTTGGTTTTTCATTTTTAATTTTTTTTTTTTTTGTATCGATGTTTCTATTATGATTGTTTTATTCATTTAACAAAATGCTGCGTTTGCTGCCATAACCAATAATATAGGGACTCATCATAAGCAAAAGGACATAAACTGGTGCATAGAATTTTAGTCTAAAGGTTGAAGTACAGGCAGTCCCCGGGTTACGTGCAGGATAGGTTCTGCAGGTTTGTTCTTACGTTGAATTTGTATGTAAGTTGGAACTTTATATTTTATAATTGTAACCCCAGGAAAAAATTTTTTAGTCTCTGTGACAATTGGATTTTAAAAATGTTGGGTTGTCATAAGAACCAGGATTATCAAAATCTTCATTACAGACACCTGTGATAACTGTTACAGCTGTTTATTGTAGCCTAGGGCTAAAGTACAGTAAATTACCAACATCTAGAGGTCTGTTTGTAACTAGGCGTTGTCTGTAAGTCGGGTGTTCTTAAGTAGGGGACTGCCTGTAATACCCTATATTGGGGATAAGGATATGATCGGTAAGGGGGCAGGTTGCTGGGACCCCCACAGTTGTCCGCATTATTGTAAGCTCCCATAGTATGTCGCAGGATATAAACAAGACCTGCCGCATCATACAGTTAGTGAGAATTAGATTTTTGTTTTGTTCAGCGATGGTCATCACTTCCACTGATCAGATGGTTATCCCCTATTCTGTGGATAGGGGATAACATCTGAAGTTGGTACTACCACTTTAAAGGAAATCTACGATTCAAGCATGATATACTAGGGACACTTACTCATAGATCCAGGCACCATGACCGTGTTAATCTTCTAATATTTCTTATCCATGGCCTCCTTCCTTCTAAAATCATATGTTAAAATTATGCTAATATGGGCAGAAGTGCTCTGAAGGGCGTGCGTCAGCAGAGGCCCTCTGTGTAGTGCTGAAGGAACAGAGCTGGAGGGGGAAACTGTATAACAGCCTGTGAAGCACAGATTCGTTTCATCAATAATATTTATCCCCTACCCGCAGGTCTCCCTGATCTTCTCTATAGCACAGGGACTTGTGGGTTTCGGTCGTGTCGTAAGCCGATCTGGAAGTCCCATAGAACATCTTGTGCTACATTGACTTCTGTGGGACTTACTGGCCAAAGTGCAGAGTAGATCAGGTGAAATTTGGATTTTAGGTTATGCTGATTGGAAGAGGGGGAAACCAATAGCCGAGGCCATGATCTTACATTTATTATAAATATTATTAATGACACAGCCCGTTGAAGTTGCCATTAGTCACTTTTCCACATAAGTTCCAACGCACATCCAACCTGAATATGTTCTTCTGTCTTCTTCTGGTAGGTCCAGGGTCAGCTCCAGGTATCAGTAGGCCCCTGGGTGACAGCCTCAGTGGGCCCCTTTGCAGTGAACTCATGTGGCAGCATTAAAAATTCAGAAACTAAAACAGTCTCCTGTTCCTTAAAATATTCCCTAGTTTATCATCCCAAACAGCCCCCTCATGGTTATTTTATATAAGTCCCCCTCACACACTATGAAATCATTAGATACAGCCCCTCTCACCCCCATGTATTCCCTATGTACAGCCTTATGTGGGCCCCCCCCAGCAGCTCTGGGCCCCGGCACTTGCCCAGGTATGCCCAGCGTTGGCGCCAGCCCTGAGTAAGAGACAAAGCAACTACATGCGAAACGAAGTATACTGGCACAGGGTATAACTGTAGTGGATGTGAAAGTAGCACAAATAAGGAGATAAATACTAAACTGTACAATATATTCATGGACCTGGTACAGATTTTGCATCGGAGGACCCAGAAGCTCCTGGTTACTCCCTTGTTTCTAAGCAATGATAGCAAAGTTTATATAAATTGAAAGTCTTGGATTTCCGAAAATCAGACTCACTCGCAGAATTCTCTGTATGTTTAGCAGATTAACACTGTGTGTGTTCTGTCCCAGTCATACGCTTCCACTGGATTCTGTCTGTGACCACGCTCATATCCTCATCTGACACGCCGGTAGTAATAGGACCAATTATATTTCATAGTTTAGGTATCCGATGTCTGCATCTCCGCATGGTAATATAATCTGAAAGAGTTGATGAAAAGCAGAATATATCTCTGGCCCCTATAACCACAAAGTAAGTCAGAGGCAGGAACACGGTGTAATCTTTCCATTACAGGCCACTGCTCTAACGTGACACCTCGGGCACATCCAACGTTAATCGGATCTTCTGTCTTCTTCTGGCAAGAAGATGTACTTACAGTATGATGGTACGGGGTGTAACCATAGTGAAAGTAGCAGTCATCATCTGGGCCATTGTGTATAAGACACATAAGGAGGAGGCCCAAGATCTTTAAAGGAGGTTTCCATTTAACAATTACTGATAATCTATACATAGGTCACTTGCCCACGAGTGAGTGCAGTCGGCTGACTCCTGTATCACTAGACTCAACTCAACATGTCGATTCAGCCCCAGAAATCTCTCCACTGCAATTAGCTATTTTCTTCTTTGGACCCCAAACTGCCTACAGGAGGGCTGGGGATTTCATTGGCTATCTCAAATAATGCTTGGCAGCCACTGGCCCCCATGCGGCCTTCAAGGGGTGGGCTCAGGCTGGTAAGGGGGTCCACCCTAAAGTTATAAAAATCAGGAGGACACGTGGGGGTTTCTCTTTCCTTCTGCCCTCAGGAGTGGAGCCAGATTTTAGTTGTCCAAATTCCTGCAGTCCTGACTGTACTCTCTCGTGGCCAAGTAGCCTTATGATAGCTCCTCAATATCAGATTGTTGTAGGTCTGAGGCCTAGGATCAACGGTGATTATTAGTGTGAAGAAACAATATGACTATCCATTCATCACCACTTTCCATGGCACATATGCCAGGTCATTTTGAGATGGTAGAGTCCCTTCAAAGGGAACCTGTCACCAGGAGGCCCCTTTTTAGCACAACCACTCCCCTCCTCCCCCCCCCTGGCCCCGTAGAGCGTTGCACATACACTGCTAAAAAAATTTTTGTATGAAAAATCGGTTTTACAGAACAAAAGATAACGTATATAAAACCTTTGAATGATATGTGCTGTGTGACTAATCAAGTCGCCCCCTGGGCGGGGCTGAAGAGGAGACGTTTCCCTTCATCCTCGGGAAACCGCCCCTCCGTGTGTGATTTTAAAAGAATAATCCTGCCCTTCTCCTTCATTCATACGCCGCCTGGCTCGCTCCACCTACCCACATCACACCCGCTGTCCGGAACTCTCACATTCTCGCGCCTGCGCAGTCAGCATGTCTCGTGGCATGCGCCACACTACGCTGCCGACTCTGAGTAGCTAAGTAGCTCCTGACACCTCACTGTCTACGTAGCTACTGCAAGTCAGCAGCGTAGTGTGTAAAAACGATTTTTAATACAAAAAATGTTAAGCAGTGTATGTGCAATGCTCTATGGGGACGTGGGGTGGGCAAAAGGGGGTCTCCTGGTGACAGGTTCCCTTTAAGGGGTTGTCCAGGAGTTGCTTTCTTCCAATAGCAGCTCCTCTCCTGACCATGGGTAGGGCATGGTATTGCAACTAAGCTAACTAACAGATGTAACAGATTTGAAAAGTACATGGAGAGCAGGGTGGTTGGCCAGGCTGTGAAGAATATAATTCAAAGTATGGAGTAAACAGAGAAAAGTTAGCTTAGGGTGAGGAAATGTTGAAGAGTTTCATCAGGAGATATGATATGTTTGCCTAGGGCATGTCTGAAACTGTGGATGGTGAGGATTGAGGTGATTTTCCAGGGAAGAACATTCCAGAGAACTGGTGCAGCTCAAGAAAAGTCATGAAATTGCCTGAGGTCATTGGAAGAATGGAGAAGATGAGTAAGGTGAAGACAAAGGTGGATACAAGTGCGGCATTTCATGTGTATTCTGTGGTTGATTATATATCAGTGATGGCGAACCTTTTAGAGACCGAGTGCCCAAAATGCAAACCAGACCCACTTATTTATTGCAAAGTGCAAACACGACAATTCTAGCATTAAATTATTAAAATCTTCTTGCTCCATGCTATACCACAGCTTTCAAGGGTCCTGAGGACACCAATATCTTTTACAGAAGGTGAGAAAATTCAGATTGCCATTGGAGCTTCTCTGAACCTGAAAAATTGTGGGGCCAAGAGCAGGAGCTTCTTGGCTCCAATGATAATCTGACCATGTCCTCACCTTCTCTTCCTGCAGTCTCAGGTAGACCAAGGTGCTTCACGTTTTGGGCTACTTGGGCCTGCAGGAGGATCCCTCAAGTCCTGTCTGGTGAATTCTGTGCTGGGGCAACAGCCTGAGTGCCCGCTGAGAGGGCTCAGAGTGCCATCTCTGGCACCCGTGCCATAGGTTCGCCATCACTGTTATATATGATGGGGGCAACATTATGGGGTATTTCATATGGGGTCCACAGGAAGGTGGCATAATACAGAGGGGGTTGTCATAGAAAGAGGTGATTATACTGTACGGGGGGCATATACTGTGTACAAGTATGTGGGGTAAGGGATAGTGCAATGTGTGTATGTCCCATCTCATGGTCTACTTGCATTTGGAAGATATAGGTCAGTCCATGACCCTCTCCAGTTTATCACTGGCTTACATATTTTGTAATATTGGCGTCACTTATTTACTTATGTTTTAGCGCTAAAGTTAATAAATCTCCTTTCAATCTGAAATCTGTATGTATATAGAAGTGACCCGTACTGGGTCTTCCCTACAGAAGTGATGGATTACTCTGCCCCCCTCCTATGATTATACATGAGGGCCTGTCAGAAAGCCATGTAGTACAGCCGGGGGAAATTCAATATTGACCGTCCCTCTATTGCCATTTTATTGTATGCTCAGAGTAAAGTCAATACAATTAGCAAACATAGCAGACAAATAGTGTGACCCGCTCCCTTCCTGAGCGCTCACAGACTGATAGTGAGGACTTCACTAGCGAGCTTCCGGGGAGTGTGCTGGACTTATCTCCGGAGGTATTCCTTCATGATATGAGATAGGATCCCTAGGATTAGGATCATTGCGCTCCACCCAGTTTTACAGTCACAAGAGCCAAGTTTTCATCTAGCTGATATAAAACCAGAAATATTCCCTGTATTCTGTGTCGTAAGATCTACTTGGACGACCGTATACGGTACATGAAGTAGGGACTATGCCCTGGATATTTATGGGACAGAGTGCAGCCCTCGGAGCAGGAATCCACACACTGAAGCATCATAGATTTCACTTTTCAGTAGAAGTGGTCCCCTACTTAAGAACACCCGCCTTACAGACAACCCCTAGTTACAGACAGACCTCTCTGCCCACTGTGACCTCTGGTGAAGCTCTCTGGACTATACTTACTATAGTCCCAGGCTGTAATAATCAGCTGTAAGGTGTCTGTAATGAAGCTTTATTGATAATCCTTGGTCCCATTACAGCAAAAATTGTCACTGGGACAAAAAAAAAAATTTTGTCTGGAGTTACAATTATAAAATATAGTACAAACCTAAAGGACCTATCTTGTACGCAACTACCTGTACTGCCTGTTAAATTAACGCAAAACACCGGCGGCTCGTTCCCGATCGCAGGCGTTTCCATAGAAACGCAGATGTGATCGGGCCGAGGCCCACCCCGGTGGGCGCGACTTTGTCTGCGTTTGCAAGCGCAGACAAAGCGCCACGTGTGGCGCCGGCCTTAGGGTGGTGACACACATGGCGTTTTTAGGCCGTTTTTGGGCCATTTTTAGTTAGTGCGTTTTCAGATCCTTAAAAACGCATGCGTTTTTGACAGGTTTGACCAATTATCTTAATTCAAACTGCTCAAAAACGCTTGCATTTTTCAAAAACGCATGCGTTTTTTAACACATGCGGTTTTTTCCAATCTAAAAACGCTCTACTAAAAACGGCCCAAAAACGGCCTAAAAACGCCACGTGTGTCTTCACCCTAAGGCTGCGGTCACATGTTGGGTTCTGTTTGCATTTAACACATGCATTTTTTACAGCTGAAGAGGAGATTTGCCTAATTAGATTGTTGTCAACATTGTGTTTGCAAAACGCATGCGTTAACCGTTTGTTATAGACTGCGTTAACACAATGTTAACGTATGTGTATGTTAATGTTGTGTTGACGCTTGTGTTTTGTAAATGCAATGTTGACAATGTAATTAGGCAAATCCTCTCTTCAACTGTAACCGCAACCTAAAATGGAAAAAAATTGGAGCATTTCCCCCATCCTTCTGTGCTTAGTACCCCATAATGAGAATGTGAAAAAAACTGTAAATTTATTACAATAAAAAAAAATTACAAATTAACTTGGACATAGACATAAGTTGATATTAAAGGGAACCTACCACCCCGATTCTACCTATAAAGGTAGAAGGGGTGGTAGGTGGATGAATGGGACATGAGGATAGCCCTTTTTGGGCTAATCCTCACGTCCCGGCTATCTTTTTATAAAGTTTATTGCGGGCATATGCAAATTTATTTATGCGGCTACTGGGGCGTGGAGTAGCCGGACATGAGGCTACTAGTTGCGGCTACTCCACGCCCCAGTAGCCACATTACTCCGCCTACCATTTAATCTTCGGCGCGCAGCTCCTCGTAGCTGCGCGCCCTCGTCCGAGTCCCCCGGCATCTGCGGCCTACTGCGCATGCGCAGTAGCTCCGGCCCCGGAGCCGCGGCTGCGCAGCCAAAGGCCTGGGTTCTGCGTATGCGCAGAACGCAGGGGACTCAGACGAGGGCGCGCAGCTATGAGGAGCTGCGCGCTGAAGATTAAATGGTAGGCGGAGTAATGTGGCTACTGGGGCGTGGAGTAGCCGCGACTAGTAGCCTCATGTCCGGCTACTCCACGCCCCAGTAGCCGCATAAATAAATTTGCATATGCCCGCAATAAACTTTATAAAAAGATAGCCGGGACGTGAGGATTAGCCCAAAAAGGGCTATCCTCACGTCCCATTCATCCACCTACCACCCCTTAAACCTTTATAGGTAGAATCGGGGTGGTAGGTTCCCTTTAAGGGCGTGTTCACACGTTCAGTCTCTTAGATGCAGTTTTCAATGTCCAGACAAAGAGTGGAGTCAAAAAATGGAGTAGCAGCACCTCTCAATGATATGTTCTCACCCATTATTATCCACACCTGCTTTTGGCTTTGAAAACTGCATCTGAAAGACTGAGGGTGCGGTCACACGTCGCGTTTACCGCATGCGTTAAAAACCGCATTGGAATAGCTGGAGAGTGATTTGCCTAATTAAACACCTCTTAACACTTGTGTTTACAAAACGCATGCGTTAACCGCGATGTTAACGCATGCGTTAACAATGCGTTAACGGTTGCGTTTTGTAAACACAGGTGTTAGCAGCTGTTTAATTAGGCAAATCACTCTCCAGCTATTGCAATGCGTTTTTAAACGCATGCGGTAAACGCGACGTGTGACAGCACCCTGAGGCTGCAGTCACATGTTGCAGTTAAAACTGGATCACAATTAGTTTTGGGTTGGTTTTAGGTGGTACTACTTATTTTAACAAGTGAAAGACATCAAATCAGCAGGTGAATGACATTTGTGGAACAGCTTTCTCCTTCAAAATCAAATTCACCCATTCAGATCATGTCTTTCACCTGTGAAATTGACAAAACTGCAGCTAAAACCACCTCAAAACTAATTGTGATGCAGTTTTAACTGCAACGTGTGAACGCACCCTCAACGTGTGAATGACCCCTTATCTCTGGGGGGTTGCACTTGATCACCCTTTTTGTTTCTACACTTTAAATTGAGCCCACCTGTCGTACATTCAATTGACTGAACAAGATTTCAAATGATGCAACCCGAGGGGTAAAAAGTCACAATTTTTGTGCAAATAAACTCCAGTCCAGAGCAGGCGTAGGCAATGGATTGCTGAAACATTTTAGACTTTTCTGCGACTTGCATACAAAAGTCTCAAAAAACCAACACACTTGCCTGCCTCATATATATCAACCACCAAGAGTAATGCCACACTTGGCGTTTTTCGTCAGTTTTTAAGCATGCATTTTCAGTCTGTTTAAAGAGAATCCGTCAGGCAAAATAACCCCCCTAAACAAAATATATTTTCATAAACTGCCATTAGAGAGCATTGCCTCTATCCCTTCATTGCCCCTCTACATGCCTGTAAACTTAAGCAATGAGGTCCTAAAGCTGTATGCAAATGACCTGTGAAATGTCCAATGAATCATTAGCATATTCAAGCTGTCCAGCTTATTCATGAGTGGGAGGCACAGCCACACTCTCAGTGCTTGACTGACAGTCTGTATAATGATGTGAGGTATAATGGTGTAATGGCTCCTCCATGTGCGTCCTGGCGCTGGCGCCCCCTGCAGCCTGTATGAGAACCTACTATACACATGACTGACAGCCTGTATAATGGTGTGAGGTATATTGGTGTAATGGCTCCTCCATGTGCTTCCTGGTGCTGGTGCCCCCTGCAGCCTATGTGTATGAGATACTTCTATACACATGACTGACAGCCTGTATAATGATGTGTGGTATAATGGTGTAATGGCTCCTCCATGTGCTTCCTGGTGCTGGCACCCCCTGCACTCTGTGTATATGAGATACTCCTATACACATGACTGACAGCCTGTATAATGGTGTGGGGTATAATGGTGTAATGGCTCATCCATGTGCTTCCTGGTGCTGGTGCCTCCTGCAGCCTGTGTGTATGAGATACTCCTATACACATGACTGACAGCCTGTATAATGGTGTGGGGTATAATGGTGTAATGGCTCCTCCATGTGCTTCCTGGTGCTGGCACCCCCTGCAGCCTGTGTGTATGAGATACTCCTATACACATGACTGACAGCCTGTATAATGGTGTGGGGTATAATGGTGTAATGGCTCATCCATGTGCTTCCTGGTGCTGGTGCCTCCTGCAGCCTGTGTGTATGAGATACTCCTATACACATGACTGACAGCCTGTATAATGATGTGTGTATATAATGGTGTAATGGCTCCTCCATGTGCTTCCTGGTGTTGGCACCCCCTGCAGCCTGTGTGTATGAGATACTCCTATACACATGACTGACAGCCTGTATAATGGTGTGGGGTATAATGGTGTAATGGCTCATCCATGTTCTTCCTGGTGCTGGTGCCTCCTGCAGCCTGTGTGTATGAGATACTCCTATACACATGACTGACAGCCTGTATAATGATGTGTGGTATAATGGTGTAATGGCTCCTCCATGTGCTTCCTGGTGCTGGCACCCCCTGCAGCCTGTGTGTATGAGATACTCCTATACACATGACTGACAGCCTGTATAATGGTGTGGGGTATAATGGTGTAATGGCTCATCCATGTGCTTCCTGGTGCTGGTGTCTCCTGCAGCCTGTGTGTATGAGATACTCCTATACACATGACTGACAGCCTGTATAATGGTGTGGGGTATAATGGTGTAATGGCTCATCCATGTGCTTCCTGGTGCTGGTGCCTCCTGCAGCCTGTGTGTATGAGATACTCCTATACACATGACTGACAGCCTGTATAATGATGTGTGGTATAATGGTGTAATGGCTCCTCCATGTGCTTCCTGGTGCTGGCACCCCCTGCAGCCTGTGTGTATGAGATACTCCTATACACATGACTGACAGCCTGTATAATGGTGTGGGGTATAATGGTGTAATGGCTCATCCATGTGCTTCCTGGTGCTGGTGCCTCCTGCAGCCTGTGTGTATGAGATACTCCTATACACATGACTGACAGCCTGTATAATGATGTGTGGTATAATGGTGTAATGGCTCCTCCATGTGCTTCCTGGTGCTGGCACCCCCTGCAGCCTGTGTGTATGAGATACTCCTATACACATGACTGACAGCCTGTATAATGGTGTGGGGTATAATGGTGTAATGGCTCATCCATGTACTTCCTGGTGCTGGTGCCTCCTGCAGCCTGTGTGTATGAGATACTCCTATACACATGACTGACAGCCTGTATAATGATGTGCTTCCTGGTGCTGGCGCCCTCTGCAGTCTGTGTGTGTATAGGAGAGATACAACAGCTCCAGGCTGCAGCCATGTTATAGCAGAGCATGTCAGGTACATGTGTAGCTGATGTCTGTGTCTCTGTGTATTAGGAGGGAGAGAATGTCAGCAGATGCAGCACACACACTAGCCATGCTTTACTATACATTACACACAGACATGAGCAGGGGGAGGAGAGGGGAGGGGTAACAGGGGTGACATCACTGCCTCTGACCATGTGACCAGCCTCATTTACATAATAAAGAAAAGATGATTTTATAATGATTAATGTATGAAATAACTAGATAAAGGCTGGGATGGGATCCTTGTGAGCTGCTCCAACAGGTAGAAGTGACAGGACTAGTGGCAGAGACCTGATGACAGGTGTCCTTTAAGAAACGCATGCATTTAAAAAAAGTATTTTACTGTTTACCATGCATTTAGCTGCTTCTATTAAGATAAACAGGATCTAAGCAGCCAAATACATGGTGAGGCCGCGTTCACAGGTACCGCTAGGCGTCCGTTCATAACGCGACGCTAGCACACAGGGGGCGGTCCTCTGCCCGAACGCACATGCGTTTTCAGGGAAACGCATGCGATCGATAGGCTGATCGTATGCGTTTCCCTGGAAACGCATGTGCATTGGGGCCGAGGACCACCCCCTGTGCGCTAGCGTCGCGTTATGAACATGTGACCGCGCCCTCCGCGGTCAAAAACTGATACGCTTTAAAAATGTTTTTAAAGGGACTGAAAACGCTTGCTTTACATCCTAGGCCTAGGCCCGCTCATGTGAACGCATGCGATCTGTAAACAGAACAATGCAAGACACTAGGTGCTGGTTACTAATCGCATGGGTTTCACTAGAAACGCATATGTAATCGGGCCAAGGCTCGCCCGGGACGCTTGCATTGCATTTTATGACTTGTTTTCTGCGTAACAAATTGCACTTCACAGTGATGATATTTAATATTCCATACCGTGTACTGGGAAGCATGCGTTTTTTAACGGACTGCTTAAAAACGGCTTAAAAACTGGTTCAAAATGCCAAGTGTGCCGCCGGCCTTACCGGCTAAGGTGCGGGCTTACCATGCACCCGCACCGGACGTGTGACGTACTATTACGTCATATGTCGGGAATGGGTTAAGGCACACTGGCTATTTTCTGTTCGGTCTCGCCCCCTTTACCGAGGACGTGCCCCTTTTTCAGAGAAGTCAAAAAACAGACTAATGCTCCATGCACATGTCCGCGAGATAGGACGTGACCTAGCCGGAAAGACGTCAGCTAGCTCAAAGCCGCCTTAAGCCTGGACCCCATGGTTCGAACATATTGGGGGAAATTTATTAACGCACTTGCGCCACAATTCTGGTGGTTATGTGTAAAAAAAAAAGTTTAACCTGCCTTGCACCACATTTGTCAAGGCTTTTAGACCTTTTTTTGGCCCATAATTAAATACCCCCCCCCCCATTGTGTCTCACTGCACTGTGTCCAACCCGTGGCTATTGGGGGGGGGGGGGGGGCAGTTCTCACCCTTCCCCTATTCTCCAGGCTGCAGACGTGTGCATGGAGCCTTAAAAGACATCTACCACTAGGATGAAGGATTGTAAACCAGAACACTGACATCCTGGTGTGCGCCCCGCAGGATCTGCTCTTCTTTTAGTTTCTTATGTCCTGGTTTTGAAAAAATCATGCTTTTAAAATCATGCAAATGAGACCTGAGGGGCTGTGGGCTTTCAGACTCATTTGCATAATTTAAAAGCTTTTCTCTTTTTTCCTTAAAAACAATCCTTCATCCTGGTGGTAGATGTCCTTGAATGGTCTAAAACATTCAGTAAATTTGGCACGTAGCATTTCAGGTGCAAATTACTCCAGTTTTCTGGTATAGACAGATTGATACATTTACCTGAAGAACTCATTGACATTAACTATGTGCAAAACTCAGAGACATGAGGAGAGAACTACCTGTAGAGCTCAGTGACATGAAGAGGAGAGAACTGCCTGCAGAGCTCACAGTCATAAATGCCACAGGGACGGGCTTTTCCTGCCTGCATATGTGTTTTCATTGAAATGCATGCAATCGGTAATGAGCACCCGATGTTTTACATTGTTTACATAATTCTAAAAGCCTTTTTTGTCCAATTGAAGGCATAAGGAGCAAAAAACAAAAGAGCAGCTCCTGACCGAGGTGGCACACACCAGCTTATACGTGTGCTTTGTTTACAATACATGATCCTGGTGGTAGATTTTCTGCTAACTGTGGTATTCTTAGTTGCACAGTGTGGAGATGTTCTGTGCGGAGATGAAGATATATAGTGGAAAATGCTGCCACATTGGCCCCCATTTAGCAAAACTAGTGCAGTACTGTGCTTTGGAAGTGGGCGCCATTTTTTATTTTGGTACACTTTGTTCATGCTGGAGAATTGTGGCGCACGTCAGTAATAAATAGGGCACATTTTTTTGGAACCCCAGAATCAGTTTTACTTTTGGGCCCTAGGTACCCCAGAACAACAATGTATGTAGGAGTCAGCATTTGCCTGAGAGCCTATGTCTCACTGTGGTCCACCCTTAATTTAGTGGGGCACACCAATAAGTAGCCTCGCCACTTATCTTGTGAACATTTGGGGTTAAAAATTTAGTGGGGAGTTCAAAGACGTGATAAAAGAACATTCTGTAGAGCTCAAAGACATGAGGATAGAATTGCTTGTAGGGCTCAGAGCCCAGAGGAGAGAACTACATGCAGAGCTCATAGGCATGAAGAATAAAGAACTGCCTGGAGAGCTCAGAGACAAGAGGAGGGAATACCTGCCTGCAGAGCTCAGAGACATGAAGAGTAAATAACTGCCTGAGGAGCTCAGAGACAAGAGAAAGGCAGGCCTGCCTGTAGAGCTCAGATACAAGAGAAGAAAACTGCCTGTAAAGCTCAGAGACAAGATAAGAAAACTGGCTGTAGAGCTCAGAGTCAAGAGCAGAGAACTGCCTGTAGAGCTCTTAGACAAGAGAACTGCCTGTAGAGCTCAGAGGCAAGAGACGATAACTGCCTGTAGAACTCTGAGACAAGAGAAGAGAACTGCTTGTAGAGCTCAGATACAAAAGGAGGACATACCAGCTGGTAGAGCTCAGAGACAAGAGAAGAGAACTGCCTTTAGAGCTCAGAGACAAAATCAGAGAACTGCCAGTATAGCTCAGAGACAATAGATGAGAACTGCCTGTATAGCTCAGAGACAAGAGAAGAGAACTGCCTGTAGAGCTCAGAGACAAGAGCAGGGAACTGCCTGTATAGCTCAGAGACAAGAGCAGGGAACTGCCTGTATAGCTCAGAGACGAGAGATGATAACTGCCTGTATAGCTCAGAGACAAGAGAAGAGAACTGCCTGTAGAGCTCAGAAACAAAAGCAGAGAACTGCCTGTATAGCTCAGAGACAAGAGATGAGAACTGCCTGTAGAGCTCAGAGACAAGAGCAGGGAACTGCCTGTAGAGCTCAGAGACTAGAGAAGAGAACTGCCTGTAGAACTCAGAGACAAAAGCAGGGAACTGCCTGTTAAGCTCAGATGGATGAAGAGGAATGAACTGCTTGTAGAGCTCAGTGACATGAGAGATTTGCCTGTAGAGCTCAGTAACTGTCTGCAGAGCTCAATGACACGAGAGACATTAGGAGGAAATAACTGTCTGTAGAGCTCAGAGACATGAGAGGGCGAGAACTGCATTTCGACCACATAGATTAGTGAAGAGGCACGGATCTGTAGAAGGGTGACCGATTTGGCAAGCTCGGTGCAGCGCCTGCGGAATCTGTAGGTGCTATATAAGTAAAGAATTATTATTATAATATTATTGAGGGTACAAAAAAATGGACCCACTGAATGTTCCCAGGGGCGTAGTGGCCGTCATAATTCTTAAATGGAAGAAGTTTGGAACCGCCATAAAACTCGCTGCGCCACCAAAGTAACCCAAAGTAGAGACAAAGGGTCCTGGTAATAGAGGTGACAAGGACCCAGAGGTCATAAGATCCCCAGTACAGACTGCAGACATTCTGCTATTGCACACGGTATAAGGGGGAGTTGTTGGCAAAATCCGGACAATTACTTGAGACCACCTACGTCTGGATGGGGTATACACAGCCATGGGAAAAATATTATTTTTTGGAAAATTCGGGACAGTCATCCAGTTGTTTTGTTCTCACAGTATTAGATTATTGCTTTTTGGCCATCCCTGGATATAACTACAGGCAGTCCCCGAGTTACATACAAGATAGGGTCTGTAGGTTTGTTCTTAAGTTGAATTTGTATGTAAGTCAGAACTGTATATTTTATCATTGTAATCCCAGCCAGAATTGTTTTGGTCTCTGTGACAATTGGATTTTAAAAATGTTGGATTGTCATAAGAACCAGGATTAACACTAAAGCTTCATCACAGACGCCTGTGATAACTGTTACAGCTGATCATTGTAGCCTAGGACTAAAGTACAATAAATTACCAATATCCAGAGGTCTGTTTGTAACTAGGGGTCGTATGTAAGTCGAGTGTTGTTAAGTAGGGGACCGCCTGTACTCTCATATTGTACTGGAGGTGGGTGTGATAAGCAGCTGATGATACAGTCATTACTGAGTATCCTCCCGAGACGGATACATTTTCCACAGTTACTTAGGCCAAGGTCTCATCGGCTGTCACATCTAAGAATACCTCCTGATCTCAGCACGGAGTCACCTGCGTTGTTTACGTTGCTTACATACATTACACCTCAATTATCTTCCAAATAGAAGCTGCCGGTACATGAATCAGATGTATGCGGCTGTGTATACAGGTGGTCCCCTATTTAAGGACACTCGACTTACAGACGACCCCTAGTTACAGACGGACCTCTCTGCCCCTTATGACCTCTGGTGAAGGTCTCTGGATGTTACTATAGTCCCAGGCTGCAATGATCAGCTGTAAGATGTCTGTAATGAAGCTTTATTGATAATCCTTGGTCCAATTACAGCAAACAAATTTTGACACCCCAATTGTCACTGGGACAAAAAAAAAATTTCGTCTGGATCTACAATGATAAAATGTACAGTTTCGACTTACATACAAATTCGACTTAAGAACAAACCTATGGACCCTATCTTGTATGTAACCCGGGGACTGCCTGTAGCAGGTTTTAAGTATAGACAGGGGTGGATAAGACACCCATGGGCCCTGGATTGTATGGATATTATAGCCCCTACAAGTCTGGAGTCACTTCCTACATCTGGTACTAGAATAAACCTTCTTGGGGAATGGCGGATGTGTCCCTTCTGCCTGATTTCAATTTACAGATTCAGGACCATCGGAGGACCTTCAAAGGTCCTGTAATGGCTCTTGTGTACATTGTGTATTGACAGCAGGAACAAATGTACAAGTATTTTATTGGTGAAGGTCCTTCTCAGTATAAAATCTGGTTTCCTATATTCTAATCTACTAGAAAGGGAATCTGAGGCACCATTTAATATTCAGTGAAATGTACTGGGGCTTTTAAAAAATCCACATTTAGTACAATAGACAAAAAAAAAACCCGCAGCTGACCCATTTTATTACGGGCTAATAGTTTTCACCATTGAGTCCAACTGATACCTCCTTTTTATTCTCTTGATCAGTATGATGTTGTAGCTTCACAGGCTGTTACACTGTGCAGGAGCACTTCCCTCCTCCCACTGTGTGAGATTACATCAGGCAAAAAGGTAGTGCTGAGGGAACAGGGGAGACACTGTAACAGCATGTGAAGCTACAACACGGAGCTCTGGTAATAACCCCTTCCCCCACCCCTCCCTGAACCCTTGGTTTTAGAAGGATATAACAAATATAAGATTATCACAGTGACGGTGCCTGGATCTTTTTGTTACAATTTTTATGGGTGGGAATATTTTTTTAAAAAGTGGAGATTTGGACATTTGGATGTTTTTTTTTTAATTTATTACAGGGTTCACTGTATGAGATAATTATTTTTATATTTTGTTAGGTTGGGCATTTTGGGATGCATGTATATGATTTCATTATTTTTTTTTATAAATGTGTTGTAGGAAAAGGGGGGGGGGGTGTTTAGAATTTTTACTCTTTTATTTGTAATCTAAGGCGGCATAGTGTGCGTGCGACTGCAGGGGTTGCCAGGAAGAGAAGAAGATGGGGCTGCATGGAGAATAAAGTGGAGGTAAGTATAAAGATGTTTTTTTTTTTAATTAGGGGGCTCTGCAGTGGGCATTTCATTATAGGGGGGCTCTGCTGTGGGCATTTCATTTAAGAGGCAGCTCTGCTGTGGGCATTTCATTAAAGGGGGGCTCTGTAGTGGTCATTTCATTAATGGGGGACTATGTAGTGGGCATTTCATTAATGGGGGGCTCTGTAGTGGTCATTTCATTAATGGGGGGCTATTTAGTGGGCATTTCATTAATGGGGGGCTCTGCAGTGGGCATTTCATTAAGTGGGGCTCTGCAGTGGACATTTCATTGTAGGGGGCTCTGCAGTGGACATTTCATTATAGGGGGGCTCTGAGGTGGGCATTTCATTAAGGGGGTCTCTGCAGTGGACATTTCATTATAGGGGGGCTCTGCAGTGGGCATTTCATTATAGGGGGGGCTCTGCAGTGGACATTTTATTATAGGGGGGCTCTGCAGTGGGCATTTCATTAAAGGGGGGCTGTGCAGTGGGCATTTAATTAAAGGGGAGGCTCTGCAGTGGGCATTTCATTAAACGGGGGGCTCTGCAGGGGGCATTTCATTAAAGGGGGGCTGTGCAGTGGGCATTTAATTAAAGGGGAGGCTCTGCAGTGGGCATTTCATTAAACGGGGGGCTCTGCAGGGGGCATTTCATTAAAGGGGGGCTCTGCAGTGGGCATTTCATTAAAGGAAGGCTCTGTAGTGGTCATTTAATTTAAGGGGGGCTCTGCAGGGGGCATTTCATTAAGGGGGGCTCTGCAGTGGGCATTTCATTTAAGGGGGGCTCTGCAGAGGGCTTGTCATTAAATGGGGGCTGTGCAGTGGGCATTTAATTAAAGGGGAGGCTCTGCAGGGGGCATTTCATTAAAGGGGGGCTCTGCAGTGGGCATTTCATTAAAGGAAGGCTCTGTAGTGGTCATTTAATTTAAGGGGGGCTCTGCAGTGGGCATTTCATTAAAGGGGGGCTCTGCAGGGGGCATTTCATTAAAGGGGGGCTCTGCAGTGGGCATTTCATTAAAGGAAGGCTCTGTAGTGGTCATTTAATTAAAGGGGAGGCTCTGCAGTGGGCATTTCATTAAAGGGGGGGCTCTGCAGGGGGCATTTCATTAAAGGGGGGGCTCTCCAGTGGGCATTTCATTAAAGGAAGGCTCTGTAGTGGTCATTTAATTTAAGGGGGGCTCTGCAGGGGGCATTTCATTAAGGGGGGCTCTGCAGGGGGCATTTCATTAAAGGGGGGCTCTGCAGTGGGCATTTCATTAAAGGAAGGCTCTGTGGTGGTCATTTAATTTAAGGGGGGCTCTGCAGGGGGCATTTCATTAAGGGGGGCTCTGCAGTGGGCATTTCATTAAAGGGGGGCTCTGCAGGGGGCATTTCATTAAAGGGGGGCTCTGCAGTGGGCATTTCATTAAAGGAAGGCTCTGTAGTGGTCATTTAATTAAAGGGGAGGCTCTGCAGGGGGCATTTCATTAAAGGGGGGCTCTGCAGTGGGCATTTCATTAAAGGAAGGCTCTGTAGTGGTCATTTAATTTAAGGGGGGCTCTGCAGGGGGCATTTCATTAAGGGGGGCTCTGCAGTGGGCATTTCATTAAGGGGGGCTCTGCAGAGGGCTTGTCATTAAATGGGGGGGGGGCTCTGCAGTGGGCATTTCATTAAGGGGGGGCTCTGCAGTGGTCATATCTCTTTTTATAATTCGTCCCTGGAAAGTTTGTAGGGCTGACCACATTGCCACACAAGAATAGAGCTGGACTGAGATGGCGGAGTGCAGGAGCGCGGCCGGGCGTGCACATACATGGCAATGACCTGTGGCGCGCTATTTGTGGGCAGGGTAAAGTTTAGGGCAGCAGTGAGTGTCTCCTCTCCCAGGCGGCATGGGTGTGTGAGTGTGTGCAGGAAGAGGAGGGCCTGTGCTCAGGGAGGAGGCCGGCTCTGTCACCGAGCACTGCACGGCTATGGACGCCCGGGAGGCAGCGTCACACCCGGCAGGGAGCGAGTAACGCCGGAGCACAGTGCACACACAGCGGCTGCGGCAGCGCAACGACTAACGCAGAGAACAGCGCAAACTCAAAAAAGGCGGCGAGTGCTGGAGCGTCCGGGAGGGGGAGCAGCCCCTGGAGGAGGAAGAGGAGGGCGCACAGGAGGCGCCGCAGCTCACCCGCAGGACACGGGACAACCAGCCGCACTCCAATAGTTTGCCAGAAATTTTTGGGGGTCTTCCCCAGGAGGGAGAAGGAATCTGCTGCTTGGAAAGTGAAGGATCCCAGCCCCCCTGTGATGCTGCGCTGTGACCCTACACTGTAAGGGGTGCTCTGCACTTTATGGGTGCAGGTCTGCAGGGGATACAGGGTAGACTTGTAAAGTGACAGCCTTCTTATGGGACTATAAAGTAGGACCCTGTGCACACTCTGCGACTTCCTGTACACAAGGAGATCTTTATAGAGTATCACTTTTTATACAAAAAAGAAGAGTGCAATTCTTTTATTGATCCTCTAGGGGGCAGCCCCCATGTTGCCTTCTCCCACAGGAGGGTGAAGGGGGCTTCTGATCATCCAGGTGGGACCCTCCTAACAAAGCTGATATAAGATGTCCTCTGCACTGGAGATAAACATGGCCAGCCGGCAGCACAAGCTGGAAGCCATCCTGAGGAACCCACGCTCACCCATCAACGTGGAAAGTCTGCTGGTAAGTGTGTGCTGGGGTGGGGTGATATTGGCCCAGTGGGCAGTGCCATGAGCGGACAAAGTTGTCGGAAGGTTCTGTTACAAAGTTGTCGGAAGGTTCTGTTACAAAGTTGTCGGAGGGTTCTGTTACAGACACCGGGGTATTGTGCCATCGATGTGAATGTATAGACCTCTGCCCCACAGGGTGGCATATGCTGTGCCACCCTCTCTAGATTGACTCTCAGTGATGCCCTGTTCTAGAACAAAGTTGCCTGCAGTTTTGGTTGCTGTAACTCCTATATAAATAGTTTCCCTCTTCTATCTTGAGCCGCGGGGCATGTCGAGGCTGTGCCCATGAATGGTACAGTTGGCACTAGTATAGCAGAAGTGGGCGCTGATCTCACTCGTGTGACTGCGCTGTGCCATGAAGGAAGACATTGTACGTTTAGGGTCGAAGTCTCCTGTGATTATCGGAGGAGCAGTCTCCTCCGTGATAAGGGAACGTGTACAGTGTACGGAGAACCTCGCCGGCCGGGCACCTTAACCCTTTAGTTACTGGAACGTATAGGCTTCTGTATAGTTGGCATCTATGCGCTGGTGGCATCACTATCGAATAATCTGTGTCCTGGTAACAAGCTGCCATCTGCACAAGGCAGGTGGCATATTAGCAATTTTTGGCACCAGCGCTTCTGGTGACCCTGCTGGTCACTATTCTTCTAGGGTTCTATAAAAACGAATCCTTAGCGGGTGCCCACCTTTGTTTCCTGGCGGCATCATCCCATGGCTAGTGCCCAGTTTCTTGATTTTGTTACGGTTATCTGGTGGGGTCATGGACTTGTCACATGAGGGGATGAGACCCTCGTTGTGGTCATCTCAGGCCTGTACCCTCACCACAAAGATATTACTACCTTGTGTGACGGAGAGGGGGCCTCCATAACCATGCAGATGGCACACGGTAGGAGGTGATTTGGTGCCCTCCCGCAGAGGCGTTTCGAGAGAAGATGATGATGACAAGGTGTCCATGGAAGGAGTGCTTCTAAATCTACTTCATCTATGATTCTGGTGTCCATACTTTTGGAGTGTTGGGTACCTCTGTCTGCACGTGTAAAGCATCGGGATCCATGAAGAACTTTGGAGACTGTCTACTCCATGGACATCCTAATGTATGAATATTTGTCTTTTGTGCATTCGCTTTATGTGGTTGTGTAAATCCAGCCTTATACTGAAGCGAGAGACTCTCTGGAGGGGTCCTGAGTGGGCACCTCGGGACATCTATGTGCCTGAATCGTCCATATGGACTGGTGGTACAGTCAGAAGTGCCAAGATTACAGATGAGCTGTATTATAATCCGGTCCTCACACTATATATTTTTAGGTATACTATAATAGGACTTGTATAGATGTGTAATATAGACTGTGACTGGTATTGCCCTACATTTATGTGGCATGCTCTAGTCCCTATCATGGGGATTGTGCCCAGCGAGGTCATGTATTTTGTGCGGATGACACAAGCGTTCCGATGTCTGCTGACGCCATGGAATGCTTATAGGACGGTGGTCCTAATCCGTGTATCCACACGTCATGCACAGGGCTATAATGGGATTTCTATCGATGAGTTACTCATCCCGGTTATGTCTGAGAGGATATGAATCGAACCCCTGTAAAGGTCGATGTGGATGATTCCTGTACATGTAGGGGAAGATTTAATGGGGTGATCTAACTTTTTCCAAACTTATGTTGGGATCACAAGTGCTGATGAGAATAGGTGCCCCTTTTAGTGCCCTACATTGATGCCTGAGTAGCGCTCTGTTTACTTGTATGGGTCGCGATCTCCTGCGGCCCCTAGGATCCATAGGTCATCCTCTATCCTGGTGTCATTAGTGGTACAAGCCCTTTAACATTTATAGCATATACAGACTGAGAGGTTCAGGTCTGATCCCTAGGGACCACTGTCTCGTACGAAGGGGTCTGCAGTGCCTTTAGCTATCCGACATGACGCCGAAAGTCTGTGCGTGGCATTGTAGCCCAGTGGCATCATTGGCATAATTGCGGGTACTAGATGCCAGAGAGTATTGGTGCGTAAATGAAATTTGGTCTCTTTTACTGAAACTAGGTTTTGGATGTCTCAGAAAACCCTCGACCCTTCCTGCTGTTATCTTGTGGCACTGATGCGACATCGGGCAGCATGTGGCATCTGTGTTGGTGGACCAGAAGTGATGTTGGTGTGGATGTCACATCCTCTCTGCGTAGTCTTGGTTGTACAATAATAGGTGGTATCAGGGGATGCTAGTCACAGTGGCACGCTGCACCACTTGCCATGTTAGGGCATACAGATGTCGTGGGGTGGTGGGCTGTCTTTTGGGGCCTATTCACAAGACGTGCTTCAGTGCCCACAGAGACTATTGTGGGGGGTTGTGGCGTGTCTCAAAACAGAAGACAAAACTGATGCCACCAGGCGCATTGCAGGACCCTGTTTTAAATGATGCAATTTTTACATTTTTTAATTTTCCGTAGTTAAAAATAACGTGAGGGCTGGCTTAACGTGAATCGGCCGTTACACATTTTATTTAGTCATTTTTGGCATAGGCTCCGCAGACAGATCTGCCTTGTTACACTGTGGCATATGGGTGGAGCGATGAATCACTGTATATACCGTATACTTGGGAGTCTGGCAGAGCTGGGTGGGAGCAAGAGTGGTGGCCAAAGACGTTATTACTTACTAGCTATCCCCAGTAATACACATGATATGAAATGGAAGAATTCAAATGGGAAAATGCTTAAAGGGGTTTTCAAGAATTTCAAGAACATGACTTTCTTCCAAAAACTCACCCAACGCCATTCGCTTCATTGAGCTGTAACACCAGACACAACTTGTGGATAGATGCTGTTCCTCAAAATTAAAATATATGTTTTGATCAGTTTGATCTGAGTGGGAGGGGGGTGGTTCTGTCTGCTGGGACCCCCACTGATCATAAGAATGAGGGTCCTGTTCTCACTAATTGATAGAGCGACAAATCGAGCATTTTTTCCAGCCAACCAATTCAATACTATGGTAGTGTAGGAAATTGCTGAGCACAGCGCTCTGTTATCTCCAGCTCTCCCTTTCACCGTCTATGAGGGTGCAGGAGATACCTGACTGTTGTGCTCTGCAATTTCCGGCGGTCCCATAATATTGAAAGGAGTGGCAGGATTCATGATCGACCTAAAACTTTATTCAGTTACTGAGAATGGGACCCCTGATCATAACGGGGGTCTCGGCTTTCAGACCCCAACTCATCAGATTGTTATATAAACAAACTTTATACAACCTCTTTAA
Source organism: Engystomops pustulosus (assembly GCF_040894005.1). Taxonomy (NCBI): domain Eukaryota; kingdom Metazoa; phylum Chordata; class Amphibia; order Anura; family Leptodactylidae; genus Engystomops; species Engystomops pustulosus. The sequence goes on along the minus strand of NC_092413.1, from coordinate 200,192,497 downwards.
ATACATACCAATAACTTTTTTTTAAATTCAGAACCATTAATATAATGGTCATCGCAATCAATTTTCGGAGATATTGCTCCAGAAACGATGATCCCTATGACCAGCTGTAGATCGTATATTCACATCCTTGTTTGTGGAAGTGCTGACAGTTTTCCATTCATGACACTGATCTTTCTCTTTTCTTTTTCTTTTTTTAATGTTTGTTCTTGTATGTGGGATCTGGTTATTGTATCTGGGATTTTTCATCTGTATTCTGTGTGCTGTCTGTGTATTTCACAGCATGATTGGGATTTTTCTGAAAAACTAAGAGTAGAAAAAAAAAAACAATAGTACGTTTTGATAGATATATTGAAACCACTGGATCTATTTTCTGTAACCACTGATGTGTCCAAGTCCTTAGACCTTGGTTCTAGATCTGTTTTTCTAGGCATTCATATTGGACACGATGTCCAGCTCGTTTTAGTATTTCGAATATTTGAGACTTATCCAGAAAGTGACAAATTGATTGTGAACTTCTCCTCGAACCGTTCAAGTAGCCGGCGAAACACTTGGTTGTGCGTCTTTGTCTGTGTCGACCCCTATCTTCTGTCCGTGTTGTTTAATACGAGGGTCTTCATACATAACCCTTTAGTAATGTGTCTTCTGACAGGAAAGCTTCTGCCGCTGCCAAGATTGTGTCTGCGGAGGAGCTGTGAGCCAACTTCCTCTGCCCCCAGACTTCACAGCAGTGATCTGTTCCCAGGCCTGTCCTTCTCCTCCCCGCTATTCCGTCAGCACAGATGACACTTCATTCCTTGTCACAGCTGCCCGTTCCGTCTTTATCGCCTGGAATATTATTTCTGAACTCTTCTGCTGTCTCCAGTAAGTACAGATAGAGACGTCCATAGATCCCAGACCCCAGTGGCGTAACTAGAAGCTGATGGGCCCCAGTGCAAAGTCTGTGCCAGGCCCCCGACTATAATGTATGGTTTATAGTAATAGTCTTCTCATATAGGAAAGTGACGGGTGCGACTGCAACCTCTGCACCCCCTCAAGTTACGCCCCTGCCAGACCCCCTCATCTGTATGGCCTCTGTATAATACATTTCCACTTTTAATAGCAATCAATTTATTGATCATTTTTTAAGGGGTTGTCATTTGATTACATAACATTTGCCTCAGTCCTTGCCTCCACTTCTGCATATGTACACATTCATTTCTATGGGCTCTTACACACGACTGTCTGTAACCACCAACACTACCCTATGGGGTCCCCCATAGAAGGCAATGGGTGCACGGAGCAATACGGCGCTTTACACGTGCGGCACCATACTGCTCCGTACACGGGAAAAAGATTGGACATGTCCTATCTTTCCCCATGTTATGGGCCGTATGTAATGCATTGCTATGGAGAGGCGCAAAACTCAGAGCAGGTCCTGTTCATGCAGTCTGGACAGTCTTAGGGTGAAGACACACATGGCGTTTTTGGGCCGTTTTTACTAAGTGCGTTTTCAGATTGTTAAAAACGCATGCGTTTTTTGAAAACGCATCCGTTTTTAAAAAACGCATGCGTTTTTTGAAAACGCATCCGTTTTGTCCGTTTTTCCGAAATTGCGCAATGAAAAACTGACAAAAACGCATGCGTTTTCAAAAAACGCACGCGTTTTTAAAAAACGGATGCGTTTTTTAACGCATGCGTTTTTAACAATCTGAAAACGCACTTAGTAAAAACGGCCCAAAAACGCCATGTGTGTCTTCACCCTTAGGGTGAAGACACACATGGCGTTTTTGCACCGTTTTTGGGCCGTTTTTACTAAGTGCGTTTTCAGATCGTTAAAAACGCATGCGTAAAAAAACGCATCCGTTTTTTAAAAACGCATGCGGTTTTGTCCGTTTTTCCGAAATTGCGCAATGAAAAACGGACAAAAACGCATGCGTTTTCGAAAAACGCATGCATTTTTGAAAAACGGATGCGTTTTTTAACGCATGCGTTTTTAACGATCTGAAAACGCACTTAGTAAAAACGGCCCAAAAACGCCATGTGTGTCTTCACCCTTAGGCTGCATGGAGGTACGGTGCAGCACACATGAGGCACCGTTCTGCAGCTGGGGAAAGATAGGGCATGCCCTATCTTTCCCCGGGATATACGGCGCCATGCTCCATGTTTCTCTATGGAGTGGGCCGAGTGGAGCACCCTCCTCCTTTCCCTGGTGCCGACATGTGCCCGCCATACTACGGGCGGGCACACGTTAGTGTGAATGTAGCCTTAAATACATTTATCATCGTGTGAGCAGACCGCACACTCTGATGACACATGGGCCCAGAGGTCGCACTAACATTTTTCCAGAAGGGTAATAATACTCCTCTCACAATTTTTGAGGAGTATTTTTAACCCAGGAGGAGTACGAAATTTTCACTAATAAATGTATAACTCCTAGGCGTATATATAGTGTTAAGAGACGTCTATTAATACAAGGAAAAAGTTACAGCTCCTGTTTTCTGTGCTTAAAAGGGTTTTCCCACAAATTCAAGTTAGGCCCTATCCACGGGATAGGGTCTAATTTGAATTCTCGGGAAATGCACACGTTTTTTAATGCGTTTCTGACGCATCCAAAGGCTTCACATGTTGAAGTAACACTGCGTTTTAGCAAATGCAATGGAAACGCAATGTTACTTTAACATGTGATCAAGGTTGAAGCCTTTGGAATGCGTCAAAAACGCAACGCATCGTGTGAAGGCTCCCTCAAATAGCAAGTATGTATTAAACGAGTGGTGCACAACATTTTTATGGTGTGTTCACACATGGCATTTTCAAACACATAAGAACAGCTGAGAAGAGATTTGCATAATTACATTGCTGTCAATATTGTGTTAACAAAACGCATGCATCAACGCAATGTGGACAGCAATATAATTAGGCAAATCTCTTCTCAGCTGTTGTGATGCGTTTGAAAACGTATGTAATAACCTCACCCTTAGGGCGCTGTCCCACGTTGCGTTTGCAAACGCAGACAAAACCGCGCCCACCGGGGCGGTCCGCGGTCCAATCGCATCGACGTTTCTATGGAAACGCCTGCGATCAGGTACGAGCCGCCTGTGTTTTGCGTTAAATTAATGCAATGCACTGGTGGCTCGTTCCCGATCGCAGGCGTTTCCATAGAAACGCCGATGCTATCGGACCGCCCCGGTGGGCACGGTTTTGTCTGTGTTTGCAAACACAACGTGGTACAGCGCCCTCAGGCTACATTCACACTACCATATGGGGGCGTATGTAAAACCACAAGCTTGTGGCTGTACATATGTCCCCAATAGATGGCCACACAGAGTGATACCGCTCAGTACATGGGAAAATGACATGTCTTTCCCCGTGTACGGCCAGTACCCAATGCATTTCAATGGAGAGGGTCGGGGTCACCTCCTCCTCCTCTCCATGGTGCAGACCGTACGCCTGCCTGGCTCCGGCCTGGCGGGCATACGTTTGTGTGAATGCAGCCTTATTGTCTACCCAGCGGACTATGGCTGACGGCGGCCCCCAGACCAGTCCGGGGCTGATGCTGCTGAAATTTTATTTAATTCGGTTTCTGCGGTTTGGGAACATAACCCTTTTTTTTTTTTTTTCATTATACAGGGGCACATTTAGGGAGGAACACATAATATATGTGTTCCCTGTTTTTTTTTTTATATAGATGACAGATAACAGTGATCTAATGGTAAGAGCCCATTGGATCACTGTCATCAGTGATCTGTATACAGAGACATGCAGAGAGGATGCACAGCACCTTCCCTGCAGCCTCTCACTGTATACAGGGGCTGCTGTGACAGGGGACCGATTATTATCAGTCCCCTGTCACATTACACGATCGGGCTGTCACATAGACAGCACGATCCTGTTACTGGCTGTGTGCACACCGATCAGGAGCACAGCCCCGGTAACAGATATCCCTTCCCCGCTCGGCTCCTCCATCTCTCACCCCCCGCTTGGCTCCTCCATCGCTCACCCCACCCCCCGCTCGGCTCCGCCCCCACCACTCGCGCGGCTCCGCCCCCACCACTCGCGCGGCTCCGCCCCCACCACTCGCGCGGCTCCCCGCGGGAGAGGCACGGACGGTGAGCTGGAAGTCCCTCCCTGTCCTGCCTCCAGCCACTCAGCGCTGCGATCCTGCAGAGAATATCTTGCAGGATCGCAGCCGGCAGTGTCACCGCTTGGAAGCGGCAGCTCACAGGAAAATCACCAAGCGTATTAATACGCTTGGTGATTTTTTTGGGGAGTAAATCAGCCTCTAAGCGCGTCTATGACGCGTGTAGAGGCGTTATCGCGACCTCTGCATGGGCCACATGTACATATGAGGCCTTGGGCTTATCCAGACAATCCACAACCCTAGCTTTGCACCATATGTTGTAGAGCACGTTGGGCGGATTGCCAACGTGTCCTGAACAATTTATGGCATAGACACATACAATAGGATACATTGCCCCCCTGAATGTGGAGGAAGGAGTGAACAATGGCAGAAGCCAAAAAACTTGGGGTGTCTCCCCTGTGATATCACTGTCCTTATACGGACCGTGACGTCACCAGGTACCCCCTTCCTGCTGAGCGATGTATCGTAGCAAGGCTAAGGGAGATACAATACGCTGCATCCGCTCTCCATAGCCTTCTAGTGCTTCCGCTGAGCGAATACATCATGGAACTGGATGGAAAGACCTCGTCTGCCATCTCTTTCCACCCTGTCTTTTTTTTTTTTTTTTTTCCTTTACGGTATATGCCTCCTTCTGCCTGTATATGCCAATGTGTGCGCTCAGCGTGTACGAAGAGACATATATACGCTGAGCATATCCAAAAAAACGTGACGTGCCCCCAGCCTTATATATGAAATAGTTTTCCACAAAAATGCACAGGATTTACAGAGTCACATCTGCAATATTGGTGAAATCTTGCTGTGTCTGTAATCACTGGAACATGTCACCAGATCTGATTTACTAAGCAATGAGGAATTTCTAAGTCGCTAAGGTATTACATTGTGCCATGTATTAGATTCCCAAGTGAGATCAGTGAGATAAAAGTACATTTCCGAGTTGGAGTTGTTGTTGGATGCGGGTCACAACTTTTTTTTTTTTTTCTGCTTCAATTTCTCATTGACGTTTAGTGACGTGACTATCATGTGTAGTTTAATGCATATATGTATGGGAGTACCTTGGGTACAGGTTACACTGAGGCCAAAATTGGAAACTTTCTTAAAGGAGTTTTTTTTTTTAATTAGACACCCATGAAAGTTGTCACTGTCTCCACAGTTTGTCCATGTTTCATTGTTATCTGTTGACTGTAGACAATAATCTGATGGGGGAATGACATCTGGGACTTCCACTGATCATTAAATTGGGAGGTCCGTCCTCCGCCCATCCGTATTTATTGATGGGCGGTAGGCCTTATCACTGAACATCCAGGATGATCCCTGGATTGGGGATAACTTGTGACTGGACAACCCCTTTAAGTATGCCTGTACACCTTTTTTTAGCTTTTATTGAATATAAGAAAGCCACATCTTGTTTTTGCTTTTTAGATCTTTACCCCATGCCTTTTGATTGATAAAATAGTTAGAAAATGCCTATAACGCAGCACTGCGGTACGTGACTGGAAATGACTAATAAAACAATAATGATTAAAACGCCGGAGAATGAAACTTGGCAAAATGACAATAGCTGCAGATGGAAGCCTCGCATTAAATATGAATGCTTGTGGCCAAAAGTGATCGATCTGTAATTATAGTGATGGAAGGGCTTACCCTGACATGATGAATTGTGCTGAGTGTGAGTTAAAGGGAACCCTTAGATTTATATTAAGTTGTTTGCATTGATAGAAATTCCCAAATTTCTACATGTACGTTGAGAAAAATATATTGCCATTTAAAAAAAAAAAAATTTTTTATATGACTATAAAACATAGCCTTGTGTAAATTTAGTGTGAATAAACCCATGGGATCAGTAGATGTTATTGCCTTCTCCTCGATTCTGTCACGTTGTTATGGTGTGTTTCCTGTTTTTTTTTTTTCTTTTTCTTTTTTTTCTATTCTTCCCCGTAAAATATTTTATGTCGCTGTCTGTGCAGTGCTCTGCAATCTGCTCTGTGATCTCACAATGAAGGCATTTGGAGAAAAAGATAAACAGCGAGTACCGTGTATGTGAGGATCATGGGATTGACTGAGCGGTGATTGTCTCTCCTGAGCGGCAGGAAAAGGCCACACCTCAGCCAAAAATGTCCCTGGGAGCTATAGCTGGGCGGCCTGAGGTCTCTGAATGCTACCCTCATCCTCCCATCCTCCCTCCTCAAAAACTTTACCTCAGAAATAAGGCTAATAAGTGAGAATTTTATATCTGTTGTATAAAAGAAAACGCTGCTAGCAACTGAGGCGCCCTCAGGCAACTTTAACACAGCTGATCTTCACAGAGAAGTCACATTATTGAAAAGATTACCCTAAAACTGTGCGATCCTCTTATCGCAGACGTCTGGGCTCGATCTAGTGGTGGTCATGTAAAATTTATAAGGTAGTGTGTCCTGCCAGTGAAAACTTTAGTGCCAAGGTTCAAATTTTTATTGCTTATGAACATAACATGTACGGTATTTGGCAACTTCATAATTTGTTAAAAAGAATACCAAACGTGGATTTTCAGGGCTTTTAAGATATCAACGTTACAGTTAATATGTCGCTATATCTCAGGTGTTTAATCTTGAGTGGATTAGTGGTTAAAAAGTTAATGTGGTTAGGTGAGATTAGCCCCCCCCCCCCCCCCTCCCGAGCCAGCGAGATTGCTTCTCCTTTAAATTAACTGTTTCCTAAATCACATTAAGCGTGGTTGAGCTTGGATTGTCGGGTTAGCGCTGCGATGTTTCTATGGATGCAGCTTTGTCTTATCAGTGTTGTTAGTGCGGGCACATTATAAGACTGTGAATGACGTCCAGTTGCAGGCCGCATGTTTATTACTTTTCAGCTGCTGGCATGTGGACAGGCCTCCCGAAGCTTTATACTCGGCGTTTAGCAACAAATAAACAGACAACAGAACGAGTTTCTAAATCACGGACATGGAAGCGATTGCCTCACTTGTCGTTATTAGGAGCTGTTGTTGTGAATTCTGAGCAATTTACTCAAAAATTATAATAAAAAATGAAATTTGGTGACAGAACGTTGTATGGCGGTTTAATAGTCATCGCTGCTGTAGGGCCTGATGTGTCCAGGGCCAGCGCAAACCTCCAGACTCTTATTTTGGTGACCACTCTGAGTATATTTTGAGGTAATAATTTGGGTCAAACAACGGTCATTGAACGTTTTTTTGGCCAGTGTGAGATATGGACTAAAATATGTATTGCTTCATTGTTTACACCTGATCATTTATCAAACTCGCTCTTTATTTCGGGAAAATGCTGCAGAATCTCTACCGAATTACTGCTGACGCTCCCCTTGCGTATGGAGATACAATAAGGCTTGGGACTCCCTTGTAACAAAAGCTCGACCTCAAAATGGATTTTTTTTGCAGTGGAAACTCTCATCCAGCACCATGCAGATTTTTTTATTGCAAAATTTGAAATCTACAATAAAATCTGAATTATTGCGTTTAAAAATCTGCAGATCTTTTTACGTAAACGTGGCAACTAAAACATTATTATCTATATAGTGCACATAGATTATGCAGCACTGCACAGAGCTTTCCAAATTGGTCCCTGTCCCCATGGGGCTCACAATCTAAACAACCTACCAGTATGTTTTTTTGGAGTGTGGGAGGATACTGGAGGATCTGGAGGAAACCCACAAAAACACGGAGAGAACATACAAACTCTTTGAAGATGTTGACCATAGTGGGAATTGAACCCAGGACCATAAACGTCTTAGTGCTAGGCATCCGTGGTTTGTTTGTGCAGTTTTATTTCATCTGTGTAATCTGTTGGCAATCCATAGGTCCTTGACTCATAGTTATGTCCTCCATTTTGGTGGATTCACAAAACATGGTAAGTTGGCAAAAGATGTTGTCCCTACCACATGATTGTGTTTTGCCTATAAACTGATCCGCAAGTTTATGGCAGCACACAGGTGAAATTGGTGTGGCATCCTGCATTTTTCACGTTCCCAAAAACTTCCATGGAAAAGCTGCGAACACAGGCAGAAATAGGGACGGCTCTTGGTTTTCTTCAGCCTCCATGTTGATCTGAGAAATATACATTCATGTGCATGGAGCCTTTGAGATGTTTGTGTCGGTGTGATATTAGTTAAAGAAACGGATGAAAACAACATAAGTGATATATCATTTAAAAGATTATTTATAATATACTTATCAGTACAAAAATACTCAAGACGTTACTTGTCAAAGGGTTAAAGTCGTTCCTGTAGCAGAATATTAGTGGGTATGTGTGTCACGCCTTGTTTATATATGTACATGGCAGATAACAAGGCAATTGCTTGCATTCGGGATGAAAAAAAAAATCTGATTTAAAGGAAAAATCTTAAAGGGGTTTACCACTGAGCCCTGTGTGGTTTGCGACGTTCCCATTTGTTAATCTCAGTCAGTTTTGGGATCATAACACGAGACGGGGGATTATAGACGAGAGCTGACGTCACAGTCGTGAAGCAGCCAGTTTTTCCTATGGGTGGGTCCGCTCTGTTTGGCAGGCCAAAGTCTGCGCGGTCTGGCCTTTACTTCCAGCAGCACGCGCACAAATTTACCAGGAAAAACTTTGACCGGTGGCCAGAAAGAAAGGGTTATAAATAGCTGCACCAGCCTGAAGAATTTGTGGAAGTTTCTGCATATTTTACAGTCTAACACTCCGGTGTCATGTTGGTACTAGCAGAGCTCTGTCCTGAGTTCAAGCCGCATGTTAAACATGTTTGCTCAGCTCGGTGACTTTTTCCATGTTTTTTTTTTAACCCCCAATCTTCTCCGTTATTTGTGGTAATTATGGGAATTTTTTTGGAAGTGTCTGCTTAGGATCATGCAGGCTAAACATCATTACATCCTATTCCGTCTTATCAGGTCTTGGGGGCAGTTTGAGGTGAGTTGCTATACCTGTCTGTCTTATAGGTCCTATAAATTTTGCCGAAACCATCAGGATTGGTATAGCGGCTTAACAGTATAAGGCCTCATTCATATGGCCATCTGGGGGGATGTATATGCGGCCGCAAATGGGGGCCCGGCGGTGGTTCACATGTGGCACTGATCCGTGCCGTACACGGGAAAAAGATAGACCATGCTCTACCTTCCCCCGTGTCTGCGGCTGCGTTTTTTTTCTATGGAGGGGTCACCTCCTCCTCTCCACCGCACAGCATACGGCTGTATGAATGTACCCTAAGAACCAATTTTCTATCTCCAATTTTACAACCCCTTTTATCTCCTCAACCTGAAGTGAGTGATGGTGAATGTAAAGAGGATTTGTCTCAAAATACTTCAAGACGTCATTAGTGGTCGTGTTTTGTTTTGTCTTTTTTTTTTTTTTTTCAAACCTGCCCACCCATTCAAAAGATATGACCCTGTGGGGCACATTTACTTACCCGGCTCTGTCGCGATCCCCGATCTGGGTGAAGATGAAGTCCAGCGCGATTCACTGAGATTGTGCTCCCGATTTCCTGCATGTGTCACTTCCCCGCTCAGGTCCGCCGGAGTTCACCTTCTTCCTCCCGGTGTATGTAAGTGCATTGTCCTGCGACACAATTTAAATGTTCAATCCCACTCTCAGTCCGAACCTTTTGGATCGTCCCCCCCGGATTTGTGTCATGTGAAAGCCCACGCGCCAAAATCCGATTGTGTGCGCCACAATCCCCTTTTAAATGTGTTGCAATCGGAATATCCGACCTTTGTGCGGTCCACCCACCCTTAGTAAATGAGTCCCTGTAAGTCTAGCTGAGAATAAGCTCCTACTAGACATGTGGAAGTTAACCTTTTAGTTTCATAAAGTGCACAGACACACCCCTTAAAGAAAATGTGTTGCACCCCATTGTCTATTCATATAAAACCTAGGCTAATAGATCTGACTCAGAGTTGACTTTTTGGGTCCACACTGTGGAAAAACTTGTGAACATTTTTAATTCTATATTATGCTAAACCCTTTTAAAGGGGTTGTCTGAGTTCTGAAAAAAAAACTAAGGGTGGCCGGGAGGTATCCAGCGCTGCTGTCGCTCTGGTCCGGGCGCCATGTAAACAAACATGGCCGCCGGAGCAGCGCTGGATTCAGCTTCTGGCCGCGGCCGGGCACACATATCCGTCCCTATTCACTGCATTGTGAATGCGGGCCGGAAGGTTGTCGGGTCCGGCCGGAGCGCTGGATACCGCAGGGCACCGGAAGGTAAGTAGGACTTTATTTTGTTAAGCAGCGCCCTCCCAGCCACCCTTAGTTTTTTTTTCAGGACTCGGACAACCCCTTTAACCATTACTAGTTATACATTGAGGAATTCTCCACCTTCTCTGATTTTTGTCTTTTCTTGGAGCCCTATGTTCAGCATAAATTCAAAAAATATTCATAGGTCTCCATTCACCTAGTGGTCTAGTCTATGGACGCCATAGATGATACAACATACTCCAAACATCTACATTTTAAAAAATCCTCTTTACCTGATGTCCACAAGGCCCTAATCTTAGTAGAAATACCAGCGCATGGGATGAATGTTTTTGGAGACTCTGTCGAGGTAAGACATACGTTTTCTGAGATAAATGTATGTGCTTTTTCTAGAGATGTTGTCACGTCTTAACTATGAGGACCATTCCTGAGATGTCAACTTGATGACATCAGAAGGAGGTCTATTTAAAAAGTTGGCCCAGCAGGCCCATCTGTATATAATTGAATTCGGATGCTGTAGGATGGCTGAATTGGGATATTTTAAGTTGTCTCATTGTACAGTTACACATTGGCAGCTATATGTGTACATTCTCACACAAGGTCCATAGTATCGCTGCACAAGACTAATGTGTATGAATCGGTATTTCTGGACCAGGAATGTGTGTGTGACTCCCATATGACGTACGTAAGGTCCCGCTGTGCCTCTACATATAGACAGGTCTTTATTTTCTCCTATAGTATGTCAGTGTTGTACTCCTCTGACCTAGTGGTTATGAATGAATGGTCGGCCTCGTACAGTGTCAATTCTCTCTAGTATGTTCCTCCTGTGTGTGTTGAAAGTGCCTTATTATTCCATGTTATCGTAAATCCAGATTTGAGAACATGCGAAGCTAGATAAAATATTGAATTGAAGTAGTTAAGTTATTGCCTAATTTTCAAAAATTTGGCCACTAGAACACAAATTTTTTTTCTTCTCCAGTCCCTTGTCCCTTCTCTAGTTCCACGACCCCAACGCCAGGCACAAGCTATTTTTTATGAAATAATGAACGTATCGAAACATTGTCAAGCATGCCAGTCCTTCAAAGTCTGATTTACGCCGGAGCTCATCTTCAAATTCTTGGTGGAATTACTGGTTTAGGTGAACATCTCCTAGAGCAGTGATGGCTAACCTATGGCACGGGTGCCAGAGGTGGCACTCAGAGCCCTTTCTGTGGACACTCAGGCCATCACCAGAGATGACTCCAGGTATCTTCCTGCAGTCCAGACAGCCCAGGACTTGCTGTGCACAGAGCTATTTAAAGTGACAGCTCTACCTGGGACTATTTTCTGCTTTATTGGTGTCCTCAGGTGCTGGTATCAATGAAAACTGTGACAGAGAAGGGAGTATAAATCACAAATTAAATTTCTGTGTTGACACTTTGCGATAAATAAGTGGGTCTTTGTTGTAGTTTGGGCACTCGGCCTCTAAAAGGTTTGCCATCACTGTCCTAGAGGTTTTATTTACTGTCAAACAATGCAAAATAATAAAAAATTAGGACTTTTTTTTTTTTTTTACAGTGTTTTGTCCATCCATGGTTTTATATTTCAACTTCATTTAGGCTCCTTTATGTATTTTTGTAGCCAAAAGGTAAAGAATATGACTAATTGGGAAAGTGTGGCAGAGTTTGAGGTGGCAGAGAGGTGAAGCCCTGGTCTAGCTCAGGTTGTGTGTTTTTTGGTCTTTGATTTTTTTTTTCTCTCTATATATTTGCTCCTCCTAGATAGAACCTTAATCAGTCCAGAAACTTCAGGAAAGTTTTATCCCCTTAAACATGGAGATGGACCTTTATTCTTTAGTTTTTCCCTGGTTCTCCTGTGTTTGTAGACCCATGGGAGCTAGGCTTGGGTTTGTAGACTTCTTTGATATCGGAGAGGATAAGCTCTTTGCAGCTGGGACACTCTGAGTGTTTCTTCTCCTTGTGAAGAGCCCGATTAACATTCTGCCAAGCCTCCGCACACTTCAGATGATGCTTTTATTTTTATTTGACTGGAAAATGAGAACTTTGTTTCCCCTGACCTGCTTCTGTCACTTGTAGAAGAGCTCAGCTTTTTGAGAGCTCGGCAGCTGTCAGTGGTGAAGAGACTCTGTGGTGACAGGCATGGCTTCCCGCAAAGGATCCTTACGAGGAGCTAATTTTGTTGTCCTCTTTATTTTCTCTTGCTCCTCTTTGATTATTTCGTTGGGTAGTTTCATGATACTAGCACTATGGTGATGGGGACTGAACAATATCCATCATCATCAGCAAACCGTTTTTGGGTAATGATAGTTTTATCTGTAGAAAAGAACCCCAAAATTTTGGTTCTCCTACATAATCAAAGACTATTTAGCTTTTGACATTTGTCCAGTTTAGGCTACATTCACGCGACCGTACGTACGTCCCTCATAGACCGACAATGGGTGCACAGAACGATATGGTGTGGCACCGTACCGCTACATACAAGGAAAAAGATAGGACATGTTATGGTGACGTGCACCATGAAGAGGGGGTCACCCTAACTCCTCTCCATCGCGGCGAATGTATGAGGCCTTATAGTGATTCCTTATTACACCATCTGTCCTCCAAAGAAGATATTCCTGAGTGCGAAGAACTAAAGAACTGTGACCACACCTATGTTGGGGCGACATAAAGCATCTCCTTAACAATGTTGTCCTCATTGACGTCAGCTAGTTGAGGTAGGTCGTCTTTACTGGAGAAATCCTGTGCGATCTATCACGGTCTGCTTGACCGTGTACATTCAGTAGTTAATAATCTCGGTCCTTGTCTAGAATTGGCCTTGTCCTTGTCTGTAAGATGTTTTGTGGAAGCTACAGAAGACCACAGTGGTGCGTTGGTCATCTTTTGAAATTTGATGTGACCCTTCTGCTTCTCCTTTCTCAACGATGATCCTTTTGGTCCTTGCTATAATAAATTTTTGTTTTCCATAATCTGATTTTCGGGGGGGTCTTTGAAAAAAACACAGCAGTCAATTGGAGGAAGCAAATCGGCAGGGGGAGGGACATAGTTTTAACCCCAACCAATGGTAAGACTGTGTCTCAGACTGACTATAGATACTGTGACTAGTCCGTAGTCACAGATCATAGCTGTATATTGTCTATGTCTAACTCTGATGCCTTCAAAGATGTAAAATGGACCTAGACTGCTCCAAAGCATTACCTTTGGGTACACCCTAACGACGTTCATCTATCAAAGGAAACTTGATCCACCCCTCGTGACTTGAATCTTGCTCATGATCAATTCTTTTTACAGTGCATGGCTTCCTAACACTGTCTGTCTTGGGGTATGAAGTCAAATGGAAGTATTTCTATTTTTGGAAGAGATATGACTGGGTCATAGAGTAGAGGGACATGTAGTAAACTATTATTTGGCACCCTACTGTTGACCTTGGGTCCTGTTGAGTGGGTGCTAGCATGTCCTCAGCAGAATTGGTTGGAGCCACTTACTGTGACAAGTTCCATAGACTTTTGCAGTGTCATATATTCAGGTTTTGGATAGACAGGTGCTGGGTGCCCCCCCTTCCGTGACCTCTTTTGAGGCCACACTGTAAAAACATCAGACTTGTCAGGATCTTTTTGCCGTTGCACCATGAATTATTTTTAGTTATGAGTCAAGCGTGGAGTAAGTAAATAAGTGTAATTGAACTGATGTAATGTATCGTGCCGAGAGCAGAGGAATAATGAGTTGAGTTTTCCAGCAGTAATAACCTGGCAGCACACGGCGTTACCTGCTTTCTTCACTGCCTAGGACTGAACATGTACATCGTCCGTTCACACCAGAACAGCCATTGAATCATTCTGGGTACACGTGCACAATTATGTACTAACCAGGGACGAGGGACTTTCACCCCTTCTGACGTGCCGGTGTTAATAGAAGCTGGTGCACTGGTAAATGGGCGCTGGGTCTCCCCCATAGCCCCGTTCCATCAGCAAAGGTCCTTGTCCCGACCAGATCAGATTTAGTGACAATGTCGGTACTCATAGGTCCATCCTTCTTGCTGATGTTCATTTTCACCATTTTTTCAAACCATCCGAGAGTGGTACCAGGGGACCATGCCAAAGGGTTTTGGAGAAGACTCGCAGCTCTGCCGCATTCATTCAGTGACACATGCACAGCTCTGCCGCATTCATTCAGTCACACACGCACAGCTTTGCCGCATTCATTCAGTCGCACACGCACAGCTTTGCCGCATTCATTCAGTCGCACACGCACAGCTTTGCCGCATTCATTCAGTCACAAACGCACAGCTCTGCTGCATTCATTCATACACAGGCACAGCTCTGCCGCTTTCAATTATACACAGGCACAGCTCTGCCGCTTTCAATTATACACAGGCACAGCTCTGCCGCTTTCATTCATACACAGGCACAGATCTGCCGCTTTCATTCATACACAGGCACAGCTCTGCCGCTTTCATTCATACACAGGCACAGCTCTGCCGCTTTCATTCATACACAGGCACAGAGGTCGCGTCTATGACGCGTGGTGAGGCGCCATTACCCCCCAAATAATTGCCATGCGTAAAAGAACGCATGGCAATTATTCCCTGTAGCGCGCAGGCTGAGCGGTTCAGCGCGCGCTGCAAATTAGGGAAATGTCTATAGAGCGATCACAGTGCGCGCCGAACCGCTCAGCGGGACACGTGACTCAGTGTCAGCGGCGGGCAGGAGAGACCCGCAGCAAGAGCGCAGGCCCCAGGCGAGGCATGTGGGCAGCGGGGCTGCCGCTCCCCGTCCTGCTCCAAATGCTGCCTGCGTTTATGTGATCGACGGGACCGGGTGAGTGTGTGCAGTGTCCTGTGTGAGTGTGCAGTGTCCTGTGTGAGTGTGCAGTGTCCTGTGTGAGTGTGCAGTGTCCTGTGTGAGTGTGCAGTGTCCTGTGTCCTGTGTGCAGTGTGCGAGTAGTGTGCAGTGTCCTGTGCGAGTAGAGTGCAGTGTCCTGTGCGAGTAGAGTGCAGTGTCCTGTGCGAGTAGAGTGCAGTGTCCTGTGCGAGTAGAGTGCAGTGTCCTGTGCGAGTAGAGTGCAGTGTCCTGTGCGAGTAGAGTGCAGTGTCCTGTGCGAGTAGAGTGCAGTGTCCTGTGCGAGTAGAGTGCAGTGTCCTGTGCGCGTGCAGTAGTGTGTGTGCGCGCTATGTGTGCTATGTGTATTACAGAAATTTTCATACTCCTCCTCGGGTAAAAATACTCCTCAAAAATGGTGAGAGGAGTATTTTTACCCTTCTGGAAAAATGTTAGTGCGACCTCTGCACAGGCACAGCTCTGTCGCTTTCATTCATACACAGGCACAGCTCTGTCGCTTTCATTCATACACAGGCACAGCTCTGTCGCTTTCATTCATACACAGGCACAGCTCTGTCGCTTTCATTCATACACAGGCACAGCTCTGTCGCTTTCATTCATACACAGGCACAGCTCTGTCGCTTTCATTCATACACAGGCACAGCTCTGTCGCTTTCATTCATACACAGGCACAGCTCTGTCGCTTTCATTCATACACAGGCACAGCTCTGTCGCTTTCATTCATACACAGGCACAGCTCTGTCGCTTTCATTCATACACAGGCACAGCTCTGTCGCTTTCATTCATACACAGGCACAGCTCTGCCGCTTTCATTCAGTTACACAGGCACAGCTCTGCCGCATTCATTCAGTTACACAGGCACAGCTCTGCCGCATTCATTCATTCATACACACGCACAGCTCTGCCGCATTCATTCATTCATACACACGCACAGCTCTGCCGCATTCATTCATTCATACACACGCACAGCTCTGCCGCATTCATTCATTCATACACACGCACAGCTCTGCCGCATTCATTCATTCATTCATTCATACACACGCACAGCTCTGCCGCATTCATTCATACACACGCACAGCTCTGCCGCATTCATTCATTCACACACGCACAGCTCTGCCGCATTCATTCATTCCCTACTGTCCCAACATGAATAATACTGCAGGACCTTGAGTAATGTCAGAAGCCTGTTTCTTAAAGGGAACCCGTCAGGTGTGGAGGCTCTGCTCTCCCAGAGATCGGGTGAAGTGCTGATGATGCATTTTACCCAATCTCCAGGATAGTGTTCTGCAGGGTCATGCAGTGCTGGATCCTCCTGGTCTTCAGAGTATAAGACGTAGGCATTTTTTAAGCAACATTTTTTTTTCATTTGAAGAATACCGTACCTTGTGGTATGTCCATGAATGGTGAAAAGTCCAAAAAGTTACACTTTTTAGCATACTGTCAGGGTAATTTCCATATAGATTTCAGAGACTCACAGATTCTCCACTTAGAATTCCGTGACACAGAATCTGCAACAAATCCATCCTTAACCTTCTTTGTAAGTAGTCGGGATGAGATCCTCTCCCAACATAAATATCCAGTATCTCTTATACACGACTCTTCCCTAACTCTAGGAATAAGAAAAATATTTGAGTCTTGGGCTTTCATATACATTTTTTCATCTAGTTAGGGATTATAGTGCTATAAACATTATTTCTAGGCTCCTGCAGATTGCCTGGGTTTATATACAGTCTCGGGGTTGCTATTGGGATACATACCATTCAGGGGGATTTATATATGGTGACAGTGTTTCCATCAGCTTGTTATAGACTAATAAAAGCTACAGTTGGCGTATTATGTATATACGTCCGGGGCTAGCAGTGATAATATCTGAGGAGTTATGATATCTTTATGTCGTACTGTCTCCACATGTGGCTGGATATTTCTGGAAAAAGACTGTGTTGTGCTGTATAGTGGTAGGGACTGGCACCATTTCTGTAGGTTCTGTAACTTTGATTAGGGAAATGTTGCAGTGACGGACCTCCAGCTATGGTTATGCTTTCCACCCTTTTGCGGTTTTCTTTGGACATCAAAAAGTGTGGGAGAGTCCTGATTACCCCGCCCACACACAGTGGTAGGCACGGAGAGTCCTGATTACCCCGCCCACACACAGTGGTAGGCACCGAGAGTCCCGATTACCCCGCCCACACGGTGGTAGACAGGGAGAGTCCCGATTACTCCGCCCACACACAATGGATGGCAGGTAGAGTCCCGATTACCCTGCCCACACACAGTGGTTGGCAGAAAGAGTCCCGATTACTCCGCCCACACACGGGTAGGCAGGGAGAGTCACGATTACTCTGCCCACACACAATGGATGGCAGGGAGAGTCCCGATTATCGTGTATCCTTGTTGTCCACAGGCAACTTTCAGACACTGTGCGTGGGGTTAATCGGGACTCTTTCCTGGGACATAAATGACACAAAAGCATTTTTCTATGTGCTATAAAACCAAAGATGGGGTCTTCAGAAATAATACTACCCCTGAAAACACTAAACTTAAATCGTCTCATTTGAAAATGGGGTGGATGAGTCATATTTGCCTGACTTTAGGGGAGTTGTTTTTTTTTTCACAAAAAAATGGAATTATAGAAAGGATGTTTCATTCCTTACCTTAGGGCACTAGTAGTCTAGTGGGGTAAAACCTTGACAGGTTCCCTTTAATATTATCCCAGATTCCCTACAAAAATTGCAAAAAAATACATGTCCTATTTGTTTTGTTACTTCTACCACATGCGCACATACGGTATGATAGGGGTAAGTACAGTACCCTGGCCTCTGCTGTGGAGCCGGAGGTCTCTTGAGGACTTGTTGCATTGATCCTGGATCTTGCAGATGTCCTCACTTACCCTGTACTGTATGTACGATGTGCTGAATCACAACATGTGTGTTATGTAAGACTCATTGTCTGTCTGTATTCACACTTGACCTTGCCTGTAACCATAGACGAGGCCCTTGTGTACTGTATATACGGAGGAGAATCAAAGCATTAAAGGGAACCCGTCACCACTATTTTCACAAATACAGGTAGTGGCAGGTTCCCATAGAGCTCTAATAACTATCTGACACCCTGCTTTTAGCTAAAAATTGTTCCCCTCAGATCCCCATAAAATCAGAGTTATAATCTTGCCTGGTATCTATGCAGCTTTGGAGCTAGTCCACGGGGGCGTGGCCTAATGTCATGTGACCAGGGTGACATCATCAAAGGTCCTTGAGCTACTTAATATGAAAACTATATCCCATGTACATATCTGACCACATAAAACCATCACAGCAGCCTCCATGGACTTCTACTCCTCTCCATGCAGGCTGCTGTGATTTCATGTGATAAAATATGCTGTGATTTCATGACATATATGCTTAGTGTACAGCTCCTAATGCTACAAAAGCTATAGGACCTGCGATGATGTCACCCTGGTCACATGACATTATAGCAGCATACAGAGATAGGGATGGGGAGGAGCTGCTGGATTCAGCCCGAGGAGGCCACGCCCACCTGGACTACATGTAGCCATGCTTAGTTACCAGATAAAACTATAAAGTTGAATATATGGGAATCTCAGGGGCATAATTTTTAGCTACAAGCAGGGTGTCAAATAGTTATTAGAGCTCTATAGGAACCTGTCACTAGCTGTATTTGTGAAAATAGTGGTGACGGGTTCCCTTTAAGTTGCCTTTAAGATAAGGACACCACACTAAGTTTGCAGCTTAAACCTGGTCTTTATTTATTTCTGGGAGACACTATTCCTGCATTTTTTTTTCCCAGGAGTTTACTATTGATGACCTATGGATAAAATATTTGGTTGATCAGCCCTTTGTACTGATACCGGATCTTGCACTGCTCCACATAACGTGTAGTGGCTCTGATGGGTATTGCAAGTAATCTTACATTTCATATAAAGGAGACTCCTTACTTCTGACATGTTAAAGTTAACAAATATTGTACTATATACAATAATTGTGTTGCCGTTCCTCTGTTATTACTCTTGGAAATGTATGGCTGTTAATTACGTTGCTGCAGATTTCACCAATTTGAAGTGTTAAGAGTAAGAGTTAACACAGAACTATACATTCCGCCTGGAACATGGGGACAGAATTTCCTCTATGAACCGGTAATTTGCTACATTGTATCGGGCTCATAGAGCTGGATACAAACTGCTCTGTTTAAATAGCAAAAAAAATCCCTTGATAATTGGGCTTTCCTCCCGCACAGTACTAATCACTATGGTGTTATATTTCACAGCAGTGATAATGTGCGCTATCTTTACCCCCCCACCCAGTATTTAGAGATATCAACCGCGTCTCCTGATGCCTCACCTTCGTCTAATGATGTGGGTATTACCGCATTCCTGTGTGGCCTCGGCGCATTCCTGTGAAAATATTTCTGCACATAGCAAGGTTATAGAATGGAAAAAAACCACCTGGCGGCAGGGAGCGACGCTCTGCAGAGCCAGGTCTGTGACCGTGCTGGATAATGAGGGACTTTCCTCTATTGATCACTGATGGAATCGGAGCGACAGACCTCAGAGGATGACATCACATCGGGGATCAACTTCTTTGTTATATACAGGGAATCTGAGCTATTGTCACTCATTTTGGATTGAATTTTTCGTAAATAGTTCCACTTTATTATCCCTCCGATCTCGCTTGGTGAGCTCTCCAATCTCTGATTAGAGCTGTAAAATATTTACATTTGACTTGTTTCTATTTTATTCCTCCTGCAAATGTGAAGATAAATTGGCACCTGGTTGTTACATTAAAAACTCCTGCTTTTCAGGCTACATCACGGGCACTACAAAGGGGTGTGATACCTAATAAAAGAGGAACTTTGACCAAATTCCCCAATTTCTTGATAAGGTTCCACTGATTTTGCTGTACCGTACTTGGAATCTTCTCTTTTTGTCCTCATCATTCCAAAAAAAGAAGTTAAATGCTGATGCACATGCACATTCAGAGCTCATTTCTCCTTTGGGAATGTAGGAAACGGCTGTACCAAAGTTTAAGAGTAGTGAATGGTATGCTTGTTGTGCACACCAGTCCTTCATTAATACGTAGCACCTGCAGGACCTCTACTGTCATATGGGTGGAGTCTAGCCATCTACTTCAACTCTGGACAACCTCTGGAGGGGTCTGATCCTTAATTGAAGAGGAACTTTGGCCAAATTCACCAGGCACAAATTCTTTCATACATCGCTACTATTTATTTATTTATTTTTTAATATACAGGCAGTCCCCTACTTAAGAACACCCGACTTACAGACGACCCATAGTAACAGACTGACCTTTCTGCCCCCTGTGACCTCTGGTGAAGTCTCTGAATGCTTAACTATAGTCCCAGACTGCAATGATCAGCTGTAAGGTGTCTGTAATGAAGCTTCATTGATAATCCTTGGTCCCATGACTGCAAAAATTTTGAAACTCCAATTGTCACCGGGGCAAAAAATTTTTTTATCTGGATCTACAATTATAAAATATACAGTTTCGACTTGCATACAAATTCAACTTAAGTACAAACCTATGGAACCTATCTTGTACGTAACCAGGGGACTGCATGTAGTTGGAATTGTCTCTTTACACTAGACTTTAAGGAGAGCTATTTCCTCTATTCTCGCTGAGAAGTGAGCTCTGAATGTGCATGTGCACCAGCACTCCATTGATATGGAGAAGTTGGGGGATTTGTGGTCCATTTTTCCCATACTGTAAATACTGGTGGACGCAGTGGTCTGGCTGTGAATATAGAATATATTACATTGTAACAACTCTTCTGTAACTTATTGGAGATTCCCAAAAAATAGGGTGACCTCTAATGGTCCTAGAAGTGCAGTTTCTTCTCATCATTGCTGATCATTAGACTATATTTTGGTGAATAACTCATTTATATGGCTTTACTTGCATCCTGCATTTAGCTTATTTCAAAACTCCTACCCTCTGGATATTAAAATGAAGAAGCTCCTAAAGATTGGAAGGAGCAATTATTGTTACCATGGTAACTCGCAATGTGTCAAAATGCGGGGAAGATGTTGTTTTTTTTTTTTTTTTTTTTTAGCCTCGCTGTTAAGTAATCTCATATGCCAGAACTTAATGTAGATACATAGGGAAAAATCCCGGAGCTGCCAGGTGCTGGATTATGTAATATTCTGCTGAATCACATTATATTTCGGTGGAAGTTATGGAGGGAGGTGGATTGAATTAAATTAATATATGATGCACTTGCTTAGTTTGGGGGCGTACAGGATTTAGGATACACCGGCGCCCAATAAATAAACTTTTGCACACAATTAAGGTAGCCTTAGCATGTTCTCCTTCACTGACCACCCAAAAAGATGAGCATACCTGAAATTAATGGTCCTAACAACTAGCCAACCCCCTGCCTCCAGCCCAATCATAGCCATGGCTTTTCAAAATTTTCCTCTTGCGTCCTATTTAGTTCTCTTATTTCTCATGTGTGGATTATAGGACCTATTCTAGACCCCTCGCTCACCAGCCTGCACCCAGTCATCTCTCCGCTCTCGGCCATCAGATCTCAGGTTCATGTGAGTTCAGGGCACCCCCTGCCAAGAACGTAACGTTAGCAGCTGGTGGAACGGCCGGCTACGATTATTGTGCAAGTAGAAAAAAAAATTAGGGTCATATCTGCGGCTTTTCCGAGGCTGTGGATGAAATGACTAAGCTTCTTACTTATGCTTCGTAGGATTAAACAGGTGGTTGGGGGGGGGGGGGTCGGAGATCAAAAATTGTGGCTTTGAACTGCGTTGAATGTTAAAGGCCAGCACCCATTGCCTCAAATGAATAAAACTATAACGGGATCCCACAGACCATGATCAGACACCTCATATCTAATGTCAGGCCGGGGTCTTGCACAAGCAAATTAATCAGCAAAAAGAAAAAAAAACTAGCACATCCTGACTTTTTGGTTTGTTTGAAGACAATACAGTGTGTTCTCTTACTCCTGAGCTCTCACAATTGTACTTGGATGTGACCCATATTTACAGAAAATCTGCCAAGCCGTCCCATATATCCTGTGTGTGATGTCGGAGCGCTCCGCTTTCATCATGGAAAGTATCGTGGAACGTCTGCAATGTTTACAAACAGGTGATTGGACGTGTGTTGTACTTGTCCTAATCCCAAAAATATTTACCAGGAAAACTTTCCCTTTTCTCTCTCTCTCTCGGTTATAACTGCTGTTCACCCCTTTTGTGATAGCTTTAGTTTAGCCCGTTTGGTGTTCCTGGGCTTAGGACCGATGTGTCCTTCTACAAAATGCTGCAGTGTTAGGTGTTGGCCCTGAGAGTCTTTGTAATCGTACCTTTATGGCTGGGTTGATATCTCGTTTTCGTACACGTTTAGTGGAAAATATCCCATCGTACACACTCAACATCTGCTCGCTATACGTTGCATCAAGCAGTACACTCAGCGGAGGCCATGATAGCTTATGGAGAGCTGATGTTGCCAGAGGTCGCAATTAACGCCTGTGCCATGGTCTATGACGCTTGAACAGGGAGATTTACTCCCCCCAAAAAAGCATTACGCCTGTGATAATTTATTGTTCACAGGCTGGCGTCTCTGAGAAGGAAAATACTCACCGGCCACTTTATTAGGTACACCATGCTAGTAACGGGTTGGACCCCCTTTTGCCTTCAGAACTGCCTCAATTCTTCGTGGCATAGATTCAACAAGGTGCTGGAAGCTCCTCAGAGATTTTGGTCCATATTGACATGATGGCATCACACAGTT
The DNA here is from genome assembly GCF_040894005.1 of Engystomops pustulosus. Taxonomy (NCBI): domain Eukaryota; kingdom Metazoa; phylum Chordata; class Amphibia; order Anura; family Leptodactylidae; genus Engystomops; species Engystomops pustulosus. The sequence goes on along the minus strand of NC_092413.1, from coordinate 200,169,601 downwards.
GCCGCAGATTTGTCGGCTGCACATCCATGATGCGAATCTCCCGTTCCACCACATCCCAAAGATGCTCTATTGGATTGAGATCTGGTGACTGTGGAGGCCATTTGAGTACAGTGACCTCATTGTCATGTTCAAGAAACCAGTCTGAGATGATTCCAGCTTTATGACATGGCGCATTATCCTGCTGAAAGTAGCCATCAGATGTTACAGGGTACATTGTGCTCATAAAGGGATGGACATGGTCAGTAACAATACTCAGGTAGGCTGTGGTGTTGCAACGATGCTCAATTGGTACCAAGGGGGCCAAAGAGTGCCAAGAAAATATTCCCCACACCATGACACCACCACCACCAGCCTGAACCGTTGATACAAGGCAGGATGGATCCATGCTTTCATGTTGTTGACGCCAAATTCTGTCCCTACCATCCGAATGTCGCAGCAGAAATCGAGACTCATCAGACGTTTTTCCAATCTTCTACTGTCCGAGTGGCACCCGGTGTGGTCTTCTGCTGCTGTAGTCCATCTGCCTCAAAGTTCGACTTACTGTGCGTTCAGAGATGCTCTTCTGCCTACCTTGGTTGTAACGGGTGGCGATTTGAGTTACTGTTGCCTTTTGCCTTTCTATCAGCTCGAACCAGTCTGCCCATTCTCCTCTGACCTCTGGCATCAAAAAAGGCATTTCCGCCCACAGAACTGCCGCTCACTGGATGTTTTTTCTTTTTCGGACCATTCTCTGTAAACCCTAGAGATGGTTGTGTGTGAAAATCCCAGTAGATCAGCAGTTTCTGAAATACTCAGACCAGCCCTTCTGGCACCAACAACCATGCCACATTCAAAGGCATCAAATCACCTTTCTTCCCCATACTGATGCTCGGTTTGAACTGCAGGAGATTGTCTTGACCATGTCTACATGCCTAAATGCTCTGAGTTGCCGCCATGTGATTGGCTGATTAGAAATTAAGTGTTAACGAGCAGTTGGACAGGTGTACCTAATAAAGTGGCCGATGAGTGTATTCTGTGCAGGATGGCAGCATGTGGCGACACCGCTCGTCAGCACACGTGATGCATTGCCAACACAACCAATACTTAAGCTCCTTATACAATAGCATCTAAGGAGCTTTGTTATTGGCGGACAGTGCATCAGTCTGTAGAGGGCTGGAGCGGTGAGAAGCACTTCCCCTTCAAATGGCAGTGTGCACTCCTGCACACCGAGCCATCGACAGGATCAAGCTGTCTATGTGACCGCCCAATCTTGTACTGTAACGGGGGGACAATTTTATCACTACCCTATCACAGCAGTGGGGAAATACCCTGAACTTTAGCAGCAGCCTATCCCGGATGCCGATGTTCACTCTTCCTCTGGGGGGGGGGAGCAGCTGAATTGGAGGATATATCCAATGTATGTAAATCTCTGCTTCCCTTCATTTAGTTCTTATAACTGAGTTATAATTCACCTCTACAGCTCTTGCAAGGGCTCTGGTGCTTTCTGCTCTCTGCACTGTCATGTTCCTGAAGTGTGTCATCAGAGGCTTATAGATCAAACCTATAGGATATCGCCGATGCACAAAGTCATAAGGCCATACGGCCTCAATAGTGCCGGGTGACGCCGACCGATGCACACACAAATATGACTTTGTGCATCAGCGATATCCTATAGGTTCGATCTATAAGCCTCTGTTGGGGAGAGTAGAAACGCGTCAGGTGGAGGAGAGATATAGGATTAGCTAGAGTGCATATTATAAGAATGTAAATAGCACTCTACTTGTGTGTGTTGTGTTGGCAGTGTGCAGTGACCCAAACTGGTTAAAAATGACTGCATGTATGCGACACAATCTCTAGTCAGTTGTATGTTATATAGAAAAACAAAAAAAAGGGGGGTGATATTTGTAATTGGGAACAGCAACATACTCCCGATCCCCACACACTGATTTGCCTGATATACTGAATTTTTGTGGCTGAAGAGTGGCCTTTCTTAATTGATTGAAATAAAAATTTAATATTTTAAAGGAAACCTACCATTTAGAATGGCCGGGGTAAGCTGTAAGTACCGAGCACCAGCTCAGGGTGAGCTGGTGCCGGTACTTGCTTACGTTAGTGTCATAAACCGCGGTATTGCGGTTTTAACACTTTTTAAACTTTAGAGCAGGAGAGGCTTCGGCGCTGCACGCGACCGTGCAACATCTCCGCTATTTCCTATTTAGGCGCGCGCACGCAGCGCTGAAGCCTCTCCTGCTCTGAAGTTTAAAAAGTGTTAAAACCGCAATACCGCAGTTTATAACACTAACGAAAGTAAGTACCGGCACCAGCTCACCCTGAGCTCACCCTGGGCTGGTGCTCGGTACTTCCAGCTTACACCGACCATTCTAACTGGTAGGTTTCCTTTAAGTGTTCTCTCTCTCAGGCAGTGACTCTTTGACACTTGAACACAAATCTTTCTATCTATATTTTGTTTTGAATTAATACATTCACGCACATGTATGGGGGATGTATATACAGCCGATATACGTCCCCCATATACTTCTATGGCCTCGCGGCACTGTACTGCTCCGTAGCCAGTAGAAAGACAGGACATGTCGTGCGCTGTTTATGCCTATGGAGAGGGGCGGGAGTAAGCTGTGCTCATCCCCTGCTCCTCTCCGCATTGCCGATGTATGTCTGCCATACTACGGTACGGCGGGCATACATCGTGTGCATGTAGCCTTATAGGGGATGTCTACTCTGAACATTCATCTTGTTTGAACTGGGCAATTGGGACTTTTTTTTTTTTTTTTCCTTTCGGAGTCTGATCAGAATTTACTGTAATGAAAGTAGCAAGCGCAGCTACTACGCCATGTACAGAGCTGTACTTTTCTACATTGTGCTTGATCTGTAGACTAGTCCTTTAAATTAGTGTAGTTGTCCCTGCTCATCTTGTACGGGTCATCTATCCTATGGGTTGTTTAGAGTCCATTCGGCCATTATCACTTCTGCACAAATTATTGGTATCACTTTGTGGCAGCCATATTGGCTGTCACTCACTGATTTAATTATTATATGGAAAATTTATTTATTTATTTATTTATTTATTTTTTTGCTTCTTCATCCTCCTCATCTTTATTTTTGGAGCTTGAGTCCCAGCTGGTTTCATACTCCTGTTCTACAAGTGTGTGGAAAGGCCTCAATGCCTTAAATAGAGGACCGGACTAAATCTGTCCCACCCGAAAATAACTTTTCATGGAAATTTTATTTGAATGATGTGACAAATTTATTGTGCTTGGAACTTTTAGTAGGCAAAAATAGATTGGGCAGTGGCACAGGCGCATTTTATACTTTTAGAAGCTTTTCTTACTTCTATTATACTCCAATCACATCCAAAGCTGTTACACATGTAACAACCCTGGGAAGGCTTCTTCTAGATTCTAGAAGCTTGTGTCTATTATACTTTTCATCATCACGCCGCCTTGCGATGACCTTGGAGTGTAGCCGATCCCCTGGCATGCAGATTTTGTTTTCTCCCCTTGTCATACAATGAAAAATCAAGTATGTAAAAGAGGAGAGCAAGACGTGGAATAAAACCAAAATATTTCCTCTCGTTCTGGATGACACCCCGGAGGATTGTTCACATTTTTCCCATGGATCTGAATGGACTGACAGCAGTATTTTTACTTTTGCATATTTTAGGTTTTCACAGTTTTTTATTTTTGCTTTGACACTTTCTTTAAAGATGCGGTTTGCAGAGTTTTATAGATGGATAAGTCCAAGACACAAACATATATAGTGGTGTCTTGCCATTCATGCTCTAGAAAACTACATTTTTATTTTAGTTTTTTTTTTTTTTAATTTTTAAAAATGTTTTTTTTTTTGCTTTACTTCAGTGACTTAAAGGGGGGGTTCCACTTTCTATAGAATGATAGAATGTAATATTGAATGGGCTGTCCAGTAATAAAATGCACTCTGCAGAGGGGGCAGTAAATAGTTTAAAGAGGACTTACCGCCTCTCCCTGACTGGACAGTTCTGAATACACCTTGGTCCCCACCCCCCTGCCCTGATGCTTCCTGGTCCCCATTTTACTTCCTATTCTTCTATCAGTACAGAAAACACTAGGTATGCTCACACAGCAAATTACCAGTGACCCACCTCCGCCATTGATTGGTTTGGTGGCCTGTTTTACAATCGGGAGACACCGGTGAATTTAAAGCATTACTCCACATTTATAATGATTTTAACAAATTGTCATATGTGATTCCCCATTTAAAAACAAACAGAATGATGTCCATATTGTGTTACTCACCATTTTATTTACAAAGTTCTGGCAATCTTTGTCCTTGAAGTGTTTGACAAAAAATTTTGTTACGAGTGGTAAAGTAGGCGGAGACTAACCACTTCCTGTATCTGCCCTTAAGCTGAGTCCAATTCACTCTACCCACAGATCCCATGATACCTTGTGTTTTTTCATTCAGTAATTTAGCAGTAAATCCAGTCAGATTTCTATAACAATAATAATCTTATAAAGCGCCATCAAATTCTGTAGTGTAGTGACACAAGAGCTTACAGTCTATGAGGATGAGGGGGTGACACAAGAGCTTTACAGTCTATGAGGATGAGGGGGTGACACAAGAGCTTTACAGTCTATGAGGATGAGGGGGTGACACAAGAGGTATAAGAGCTTGTATAATTGTCCAGCCATTATATATGGTCCATTCATTTTTTTAATGAAATGGAATAAAATTAATTAAATTTTTAAGAGCACGCTTGAAGCATTTGAGGTTGGGTATTAGTCCGGGGAAGATCATTCCAGAAATTTTTTGCAGTTTGGAAGAACACACAATATAAGATCTGTGGTGGATCGAAGAGTATGGATTGGGCGGTAGACCGAGATGAGAGAGGAGGATACCAGAGAAACTGGATATAGTAAACAAAGATAATCGGCAAAGTTGTTCTACATCTCAAAGGCTATTAAGTTGTGAAAAAAAATTAGTTGTGCTTTAAAGGCAGCTTTGTGTAGATAAGTGGTCTACTCCTTTAAGTTGTCTGCTGGAGTCTAGCAGAAGACAAGCCACTGGAACAGAGCTCATATTTTCCTGATTTAGTATGTCTGCTAAATTTTTGGATTGGATCTCCAAAATAATAGGCCAAAACAATCATCTCTAATCCATAGAAGTTATTATATTGTTCCACCCTTACTCTGCCTTTAAGGGCAGAAGAATTCTCCAAGTCTTCCATTCATGGTATGGACATGATCGGACATGATGGGTTATCTTCAAGGTCTTTTGAGCTCTGTTGAGTTCTCCTTAAGGGTCTCATCAGATTGCATTGTTTTCATAATTTTCATTTCTTCTATGAATTTTGGGATAATCATTGTGACGTACATAAACTAATGCTACGTCAAATGTCTCGCTGCACAGGAGAAGCCTGGACGGGTCTGTCCCAGCATGGGATGAAATTCCTTGGATTCTTTGCATTTTGAGAGTGACAAGTAAAAGACGTGGAGCTCCAGTCAGCTACATTCCCAGTTTCAGGTCACTAGAAGACTTCCGGCTGGAGAGGACCCTGGAGATACATTCCAGCTGTCCCTGCAATGTAAACATGAGCTGGTCTCCAGAGTTTATAGCACATTTTATAGGCCTGCTTAGGGGTTTGTTTGTCCTCCATAATGTGCAGTTAGTGTATAGTCAGCTACGCCTGTCTGCCTTGTGTACTAATGAAGAGATCTGATATTTACAAGGAAAGTCCCCTCTACAGTGACCTATTGTCCTACAGGGTAACTAATTTCTTTGTTACCCTCTGACTCTTGAAGTACGCCGTATGTTAAAGGGAGTCTTATAGGTCTAAAATCTGTCCCAAACCCATAGTAGAATCATGGAGGGGCCTTAAATAGGAGCAGAAATTTACTATACTTTTTTTATCGGGCCTTTTTGCAAATATTCTGGCTGCCTTTTGGAATTGGTCCCAATGCAATCATATCAAGATAAATAAAAGAATTGTTATTATTAAATCTTATTTAGCACAATGAGTTTCACAATTTAATCAACCTACCAGTATGTTTTGGAGTGGGAGAGGAAACCAGAGGACCCGGAGAAAACCCCACGCAAACTTGGAGAGAACATACAAACTCTTTGCAGATGTTGACTTGGATGGGACTTGATGCCAGGACCCCAGCACTTCGAGGCTGTGCTGCTAATCACTGAGCCACCGTGCTTTAAAGCTATCTGTGGGCAAATATGACAAATCGGGCCCGTGTCTAGTGCACTTGCAGGTCAATGTTTGGATCCTGATACCGGATCTCCGTCTTGTATCACGTGTTATACAGTATAACCCGTATCGTCAGTGCAGATTTTGACGTTTTAGATTTCGAAGTATATATGGGTTAATTTCCTGAGTGGTCTAGAGGTGACTGCAGAAATACTAAGGAGTCTCCTGGGGCTGGAGGTGCGGGGCCTGTTTCCTCTCGGTCACATTATTATTGTGCGTCTGTACAGTCATCTCTTTCTCGAAGCTTTGAGACTTTACTCCGTGAAAGGCTTTTTTTCTTAGCAGCTTGTGGTGACCCTTCAAACAAACCTATAAAAACATGCAGCTAGCTGTGGCGCAACGTGCACCGGTACCAAGCGCCTCAGGTAACTCTGCAGATTATCTGCCCACATGTTTATAATAACGCGTCCATGTATCGAAACAAGCAGGACTTTCTGTTCCCCGTACACATGCGTTACTCAGTCTGTTGGATGCACAAACAATGGGTTATTTTAGTAGCCGGTTCCCTCCTGAGACTGCTACCGGTAAGGTCTGTAAAATATCAGCTGCTATAAACGGACTGATCATAGGCGGAGCGCCTCAAATTCCTTGCTGCTGCTTAATATATGATTTTACGTTTGTAGTTATTTTTGGTCAGAAACTTGGTATACGCACGTGGTGGCCAATGGCTGCTCAATCCTTTGTAGCAGTGGTGTGGTGGTACTTTGGACCTCGTACTGGCCAAAATTTTGTTGAGCAATTTATTATGTCTTTTTGGAGAGCAGAACGTCCAGATATTTGGGCTGTGTGCTAACCGCATATACGGAACCTGGAAAAGGGCCCTATAGACTATAATGTAAAATACGGCTCTCTAAATGAGTTCCGTATAACCCTCCGCATTGTATATAGAGCAAGTCTTATTCTTTTCCAGATCTGCACCTGTTTAGTCCCATAGAAGTCTATGGAAACGTAAAAGGTTGTGAGCCGTATGTGACCCGTATTTGTGGATAGTTACCGGGAAGACCAGCAGGTGGAAGGGCATAGTCTGGCAGGGGTTTCCAGAGCATCAGAGCTGTATTTTTTGCGGATACGGATCACATACATTGCATACCAGTGTCTTGCAGTCCATATTTGCAGTCTGTAAGGCTACATTCACACTGCCATATGGGGGATGTATGTAGGCATATAGACATCCCTTATAGACGGCAATGGGAGCAGTACGGTGCAGCAAACGTGTCCTATCTTTCCCCGGAATACGGTGCGGTGCCACACGTTTCCCCATGGAGAGGGGCAGGGGTGAGTGGTACGGCGGGCACACGTTCGTCTGAATTTAGCCTAAATACGCGACCGCAAATACTGAAAGTAAGAAAATCTGGATGTGTGCATGAGGCCTTAGAGGTCAATGGCCCCTGGTCTAGGTTCTTAAACTCTGGCTGTCCAATTCCCAATATATGGACGTTTACCAAAATCTATTTTGGGAAAGTCAATTCGCTCCTCTCTATTTTTGAGGCTGGGTACATGAGGTAATACAAGCTGATCTACTGTAACAACCAGGTTTCTTCTCGTTAGACAAAGGCCGAGCAAACGAAGTGTTAATCCCGCATTGTCGTTAATGGTTTATCAGCGGCCGGTGACAGGAATATTTCTTGTTCCTTGATTTATGGACTCAACATTCAGAGGGCAAACAAGTAAAAGTCTGAAATAAAAAAGGATTAACGTGAACCTTTCCTCCCGTCCCAGGGTTACTCGACGTCTTAGACTAAGGTAGTATTGACTCACGAGTGATTTAATGAGAAACCTGGGGTGATAATGAGTGGCCCGAGGAAGTGTTTGACTGAATGGAACAGTTATAAGCCGGGACGGTTCTGGCTCAGGACCAATCTGCCAGAGAAGGAATGCGACCAAACCTGAAATAGCGGTGTGTGCCGGCAGGAGATGCCGTGTTCTCACTTTTAGACTATGTAAATTTGTGTAGTCGGTACCTGCAGCACATTTCCATATGCACGTGTTGCCGGTTGTTTACTGACAGGCCTATTATTTTGCATCGTCAAAGTCAAGGGAATGAAATGGGGGCATCTATTTCAGTAGTGTTTTAGGGTTTTAATTTTTTATTCTATAAAAGTTTTTAAAGTTGTCAGTTTTATTCTTTTGGGTTTCCTTACTGCATTTGTAAAGAGAATTTGCAATGTTTTACCTTAAAGGAAATCAACCACTTCTCCAAAAACACCAAAAAAAAATAAAAAAATACCCACCTCTCGATATTGCTGCTAGTTATAAGTTTCTTTTCTAGGTGATCCCGGCGTGTCAAGACTAGCAATGGACAGTCCCGGGATCACCTAGAAAAGAAACTTATAAATAGCAGCACGGAGCGCGAGGACAAGATGTCCGGTGCTCCGGGCTGCTAATAATGCACCCCCCCGCACCGCCCTTGAAAGGTGTGCATTCACCTCACTCTTTCCTGCTCCCAGCATGGGAGAGGGAGGAGCAGGGGTGGGGGTGCATAATTAGCAGGCCACGCTCCATGCTGCTAATTATAAGTGTCTTTTCTAGGTGATCCTGGCATGTCAAGACTAGCGGCGGGCGTATTTTTGGAGGGAATACGTAGTTTTTAACCCCTTACTACTGCTCCTATTTTGCACCTTTATTTACATAGCACCATCATATTCCGTAGCGCTTTACAACTCATATAGGACATATACAAATAAAATACTACAGTACAAAGTCATATAGAACAAAAGGATTGCGGGCCCTGCTCACAAGAGCTTACAGACTGAGGCTGTGACACAAGAGCTTACAGTCTATGAGGATGAAGGGGGGTGACACATGAGGTATAAGAGCTTGTATAATGGTCCAGCCATTCTTTGTAAGGGAATGTAATAAAATAATTTAATAAATAAAGATGCTGCTGCTTGAACCAGCCATCAGCCGCATCTTATATACAAAGTACGAGGTGAATGTGACTGCAGAGAAGCCTGAAGCTTGGTATCTGGTGTTTATCAGGCGGGAGGAGGACCCAGGATGGGTTAGTAACAAGAGAGTTGAAGTTTCATGCAGTCAGCGTGTGATAAGCTTTCCTAAAAAGATGGATTTGAAGCTTTGGAGGTTGGGTATTAGTCTGATAGTTCGGGAAAGGCATTCCAGAGAATTGGTGCAGCTCGGGAGAAGTCCTGGAAACGTGCATGAGAGGTTTGAATTAAGGAAGAGAATAATGTTAAGATCACTTGCAGATCGAAGAGAATGGGTTGGGTGATAGACTGAGAATAGAGAGTTGCTGTAGGGAGGTGCAGCATTGTGCAGAGCTTTGATGATGAGGGTTATTATTTCAAACTGTATTCAGATGGGGAACCAGTGCAGTGATTGGCACACACTGGAGGCATCCATGTAGATTTTGGTCTAGAAGCCTTATTTAATGTATTTTTAGGACAATAAGATGTACCTTCCTATAAGACACCCCACCCCAGATTAAATCCAAAAAGAAAAAATATATTTTACACCAATTAAAAATTCCCTGTTGGTCACACACAAACACAGCACACACAAGTCTAATGCATCCATACACTCACACAGTTCTACTGCATCCGTTCATTCATTCATTTATTCTCATATAAGCACACACACAGCACTGCTACATACATTAACTCATATGAACACACTCTGCACTGCTAGACACACAATTGTTGTCTTACCCAGTCCAATCTGGCAGTGTGAAAGTTTTTTTTATTTCTGGGGCCTGGAGCATGTGATCAGTTACATGCTTCTGACATGGTCCTGCAGAAATATTTGTCGGGAAGTGGGAAGAGAGCAATGCAAAGGCTCTGCTCTCTTGAAGCTTCATCAGGGCTTCAAGCGATCTCCAGGACAGCAGTCAAGAGGGTCTGGCATTGCTTTATCCTCCTGAACTTAGAACTATAATATGCAGGCAACTTTTTAGCAAGATTCCAAAAAGTACATTATCATAGTCATAATAGCTGTATGGGGTCTTGTTTTTGTCTTTTTTCTCTCCATTTTTTATTTAGTCCATATTCCATGTTTGTTTGTTTTTTTTCTTCTTCTTGTATTGGAAGTTGGGTCCCATGCAAATCTTGAAAAGGTTTGTGAAGGAGCTTAAAAAGCCCAAAAACTAATAGGCTTATATAGCTCCAAGTGTTAGATCGGGTGTAATGTAGCACATTGATGACCTTCATTAATGAGCGTCATGAGATGCCATTAAGTAACCACATTATAGCATCATTATTGAAAAGAAATGAGTAACGTTGTCATTTTAAAGGAAATCTACCATCAAAATCCATCATGATAAATCAGGAGCACTTACCTATAGATCCAGGCACCGTGACTGTGGTAATCTTCTTATATCTGTTATTTATGGCCTCCTTCCTCCTAAAATTAACTCTTAAAATTATGTTAATGTGCCAGAAGGCCGCTGGGGGCATTAGGCAGCTTCACGGGCTGTTACACTGTGCAAGTACACTTACCTCCTCCCTCGGTGTGCGATTACAACAGAGAGTAGGAGGGGGCAGTGCTAAGTGGGAAAAGTGTAAGAATCCTTTTTGTGGGAAATAGTTTTGTAGCCTTGGATGGTACCGTTGTAAAAGCCCCAAAATGTGTATTTTGTGGCACTTCTTGGTATTTTGGTATTTACTTTGTCCAGTAAGGGGACACTGATATGAGATCGCTTGTATAATACACTGCACTACTTATTCAAGTTCTTGTAGACTGTGGAAAGCATCTCCACAGTTGTTCACCACCACCACCACCACCACAACTCTCCTCTGAGTAAATGCTGTAGAAGGCTTCTGGTTGGATACTACAGAAGTCACTCAGCAGGGTGGAGGGGCGTAAAGTCTATCTGTGCATGGTGACTCCAATGTACTTGAAAAGCTACAATCCTGGAATTGAAATCTTTAGAATATTCTTGCTGAAATCCTAAGGCCCCAAAAAAGGGGTCGTTACCCTTCTCTGATTACCTCATTGTGTTGATATTTCTGGTCTTGATGCCTGCCTGGCCTCCTCTGACCATTTGATATGTCTTCCTTTAACATCACAAATGACGTCCCATGGACCACCCTGCCAGTCTAGAAGTCTTTTATCGACCAAAAACATTATATTATGGTCTTTTTGGGAGGGGCTTACAACAAATGTCTTATGTTTATGGGCGTCTCAACTATACAATGCTTTCCTGAGAGGAAACTTTCCTGGTGATCAGTTGATTACCATGTGATATTTATGCTGGATCAGTTTGTAATGGGACCTCCTGGTCCTCCTCTTATGGTAGGTAACGAGGTGAGAAAGCTCAGGCGTTTGGTCTTCAGCGTTCCCACTACTTTATTTCATGATTACAAGCCACTTTTTTTCCTTTTTTTTATCCTTTTTAAGTATGTTGTTGTTACAGTTTCCCATTTTAGTTGGTTTCCCACCTAAATTTATATTTGGAAATATGTTGAGAAGAGGAGATTAGTATAACCAAGCGTCCTGCGTAGTTGTTCCTTTCTAACATTTTTCCCCAGCTTTATCTGAACAGTAGGTCTGACAGCTTGAGGTAGTGAGGCAACTTGTCCTTAATGCGGTAGTTAAGCAGTGTACCCCTTAGCAACGCGTCTGTCTCAGAATAGGCCTTCAGGTTAAGATGGTGGAAACTGTACCAGATTGTTCACAACCCCTTACCTTAAGTTTTGACGAAAAACTCCTTAGTATTCCTTTTGAAGGCCTAAGTTAGTAGTTTCAGCAAATATTTAACCCAGAGGACATGGATAAAAAGCAATAAGATTTGGGGGACACAAGTCAGAGAAGTAAATAAAGGAAACTCCAAAAATCTCTTGTTGAGGTAAACCATGAGCTAGGTTATATTGTCTTCTCTAGTCGGTGACCCATATTATGCTCTGTAGATTTTCTGATATTGACATACAGCCAGAGAGATGGTGGTTGTTGGGAAAGATGAAGGAAATACTTAGCATTTTTTGGAACTGGATCTTAAGGCAAGGCCTGGTGTTTTGGAATATGATGATTTAACGGTTCTATGGGTTAGGTGTGGCAAAAGAAAACATGGCTTCTCTCCTCCGGATTAGTGCGACTTTACTGCTAATTCCTGTCAGGGACTTAAAGGGGACCTGTCCCTGTAAAACCAACCACAAAATACTCTGAAAGATGTGTATGTACAGTACAAGGGTAATGTAATTCTGTCAGAACGCTGAGTAGTTGCTGAAGACCCTACTTTCCATGTAATTGATAAGCCGCCATTCGGACTCTTTTCGGCTTTGTGTATAGAGGAAATATGTATAGACATAGGGTAGCATGTTTCTATTAAATATCAAGAGACTTTATTGTAGTCTTCTCACAGTTACAAAGGTTAAAATGTGAATGTAAAATCCTTGAGGACGACAATCATCAATGCCTGAAGCTGGGTTTTCCAAAGCTTCTATCGGGGCATGAACTGTTCTCATCTTTTCCATACAGTTTTTATTATAAAAATCCAATTTCAAGCTGGAACGTGTTTTCTTCAACGACTTTCTCGGCTCCCTCATTACCCACTCCCTCAGGAATTTCTCTACAGCCACTCAATGTGTGACTCGGTCAACATCTCCCTCAACTCTCCCCCCCCCCCCCCTCGTATGAGAGCGACATTGGCCGAGTCATACAGTGACTCACTGAAGAGAATTCCTTAGAGAGGGGGTAGGAGTGAAATGAGAGAGATGTCAGCTGTATGCGACTTTCTGAAGAGTAATTCCTGAGGGATAGAGTAATGAGTGAGCTGAGGTAGATGTTGAAGAGAGAACATTGTTATTTAGTGAGTCTGCTGGCAAGATCCCGGGTAGATCTCGGGTAGTTGACGTTGCTTGTTTACTCCTAAACAAAAATATCTGTACAATCTGGTTGTGACTTTCTGAGGACCAACAAACCATTATATTAAAATTAAACCTTCAGAGGTTTTGAGTCAACCCAATGTGGAGCCAGTGACCACTTTTAAAGGAAATCATGATAAACCAAGGACACTTATCCATAGATCCAGGAAACGTGATCTTCTCATATTTGTTATCCATGACTTCCTTACTTTTAAAATAAACTTTTTAATTTTATGCAAATGAGCAAGAAGGGGGTCACCAGAGCCCTTTCATGCTGTTACTTCACAGGCTGCTTCACTACAGGAGCACATCTCACCTCCCATTGTATAAGACTACATAAGACAGATGGAGCGGGAATTGCTCCTGCACAGTGTAGCGACCTGTGAAGCACCAAGGGCTCTGGTGACACCCCTTTCATTTCCACCAGAGCCCTTTCATGCTGTTACTTCACAGGCTGCTTCACTACAGGAGCACATCTCACCTCCCACTGTATAAGACTACATAAGACAGATGGAGCGGGAATTGCTCCTGCACAGTGTAGCGGCCTGTGAAGCACCAAGGGCTCTGGTGACACCCCCATCATTTCCACTAGAGCCCTTTCATGCTGTTACTTCACAGGCTGCTTCACTACAGGAGCACATCTCACCTCCCACTGTATAAGACTACATAAGACAGATGGAGCGGGAAGTGCTCCTGCACAGTGTAACGGCCTGTGAAGCATGAAGGGCTCAGATGACACCCCCTTCATTACAATCATTTTAAAAGTTAATTTTTAGAAAGGAAGGGGGTCCGGAATAACTAATATAAGAAGGTCTTGATTTTGATGGTAAATTTCCTTTTTTAATAGCCAGATAATCAAGCATTAGGTAGAAATAAATGTGGACACCAACAGCAATTTTTCGGTGCTTTGGATACCTCGATCCAAGGATTGTTCAGACTAAACAACTTCCAGAACGAAGGTCTGAAGCGACTTTTACAGTGATTTCCTAAATAGGGCTCGGTGTAGGGAGGTAAATGTACAAATGGTAAATCCCTGGTGTAATATAACAGACGAGGAGCAGAAGATAATTCCATAAATTCTGACGTAGCTGCTTAAGCTGCTTGACTTTAGCCGGGGTTTATAACGTCAGTGAAGAAAACTTTAAATCATCCGGGGAAACTTTTTTCCCTGCCAAGTCGCATAGTATTCTGCCTGGATGTATACACAAAAGTATTACACAGCAAACTTTAGGCTTGTGGCCACTCTCTGTACCTGGAATTGAGGTAAAATTAGTGGAATTGAAGTAGTGGTGAGAAAGGGTCAATGCGCATTTAGGGTCAAAAAGCCTAAATCTTTAAATTCTCTGATTACCAAACCCAGAGGTCACTGCCTGGGTAACCTCATTGTTGGACAGCATTGTTCTACTTTTTGTGGCCACTGAGCCGCCCGGCCAAGTTGGCGGATTCAACGAGAGATGGGAGGGCTGTGCTATTGAACATAGCGCCACACACGTCCTCAGGTTGTGTGTAGTATTGCAGCTCAGATTAATGAAATAATCGCTAGAATTATCCGCCTATGCTAATGTACCTTCAAGCTTGTAGGCCATGTGGGTGAGGGCACATTGTTAATAGGGTTGTCAATACTTCATATTTTTTGTAATGTGTGAGGGGCAGGATATTGGGTAATTTACCAATATACATCTGTTAATAGCTCTGCTCCGCTTTCTTGATATGTAAAGTGAAGCCTGCTAATAAACCAGACATTCCTGACCATAAAATGGCTGTAGATGGAGCGTCATGTGATCTCTACCTGTACATGAGCAATCGCCCTGCCAGGACCTTCATGTTATATTCATGAATACCATCATAAGATCAATTGTTCATGGACAGAGATCACATGACCCTCCATCTGCGGCCATTTTATGGTCAGGAATGTCTGGTTTATGAGGTAAAATACATGAGGCTTCACTTTACATATCAAGAAAGCGGAGCAGAACTACTAATAGATATGTTTTGGTAAATTACCTAATATCCTGCCCCCCTCGACACATATACACACATTACAAAAAACATGAGGTAAAATGGCCAACCCCTTTAATATGCTACATTGACTTGATCTCCCCTTCCAATGTTTCTTGCATTAAAAGGAATATCTACAGGATTTCTAAGTAACAGTTTGTCTCTTTTTTTTTTTTTTTTTTTTCTTTTCTTTTGTCCTTATTCTATGTTTGTTTTTGTTTTGTTTTTTTCTTCTTTTCTTATATTGGAAGTTAGGTCTCCATGAAAATCTTGAAAAGGTTTTGGAAGGAGCTTAAAGCGCCCAAGAAACTGTATAAGCCTATTAGTTTAAGTGTTAGATCGGGTGTAATGTAGCAAATTGATGAGCTTAACTAATGAGCTTAATGAGACGCCACTAAAGGACCACATTATAGCACCATTGTTGAAAAGAAAAAAAGAAGAGTAATATTGTCACTTTAAAGGAAATCTACCATCAAAATCCATCATGATAAACCAGGGACACTTACTCATAGAGCCAGGCACCGTGGTTGTAGTAATCTTCTTATATTTGTTATCCATGGCCTCCTTCCTTCTAAAATCAACTCTTATAATTATGCTAATGAGACAGAAGGGCCCTGTGGCCAGTGCTGAAGTCCTTCCGTGCTGCAGCTTCACAGGTCTCTAGGTTCACTTCGGAGAAGTTCTGGACTAGATACTTACATGCTTCCAAGTGAGTAATTTTGTGAATATATATATCCCTTTCGGGACAACTGGTTGTTGTATTACTGCAGACACACAGATTATTATTCTTACTCTTTCTTACCACCTATCTATAGTAAAAAATCTGGTGGAGGCTCCTTAAAAATTTACCTGTTGGGCCAAGGATGAACTTTTTTTCATGGACTCCCCTTGGCTACAGCAGAACCTGATAATATGCGCCTTGGCAGATGGTGGGGGACCCCTCATCCCCGCCAATGCTAGCTGCCTTGGTTTGCCCTCTCTATAATCCGTCCCTGTCTACATCTAATTAATCGTAGAGTATTTTCTTTTCTCTCCCAATTTGCCTAATGTCTTAGAGAACATTGTGGTCTGTTTTTTTTTTTTTTTTTTAATGCTTGTATCTTCCCACAAGAAATTATGTACTGGGCTTTCTGCATAGAACTGGTGCACAGCTTTTCCTATCTGCTCTGAGTAAAATCTGCAGAGGGCTTATAGTTGAATACTACAGCTGTCACTCAGAGCAGTTAACTGCATAGGGGCAAGCGAGCAACAGTTTCCACCTTCTCTGCACAGAGAGGCCTAAAATTGAAAAGTTAAAGCGTTGGCCAGGAATTACTATTGATGACCTATCCTTCATATTGGCCATCAATAGGTGATCAGTGTGGGGAAGTCAGTAGTTATTCTACTTGTAGCAAACTAAGTAGTCGCTGCAGCCGTTGCTCCCATTGAAAGTGAATTTGTGCTCTGAGTAAAAGCTGCAGCAGGCTCCTGGTTGAGTATTACAGCTGTCTCTCAGAGCACAGGTGCCTTTGGAGCAGTTTATTGCAGAGAGCTATGAATTTCTGTACATTATTCCTCTGTTGACTCTGATGGCTGCTGTGTACTGTCCCGACCACTGTAACCAGTCTGTGACCGGAAGAGTATTAACTTGATACTGTGACAATATGTAGCACGATCTGCTTGAAGAGCAATGAGCAGAACCTGAATCTTGGGCCTATTTTTTTTCAAGTCCCCTTGGTCCCGCTCCCACTTTTTTTATTTAAACTTTTTATAAAGTCAATGAATTACACTGTCAAGTTCACTTTTTGTGTTGGTAAAGTAAGAACTTTTATAGGCCCCATTATAAAACATAGCAAACTGTCTGCTTGATTCCTGGAATTTGTCCAGGCTCTATCAGATCTTGGGCGAGTGCCACGATGAGCGCTGTATGTGTATATGTATAACATTTATAGGGACCTTACCGTTTAAAACAATCTTTCCCTTCTGTAAAGGGGTTGTACTAAGTTATATTCCTGTCTTCTATCCACAGTATAGGAAAGAGCATGATGATTGGTGGAGTCTTACAAATGGGACCCCTACTGATAACGAAAGCAATGGTCCCATTTTTCACTAATTGATGGAACGGCAGGTTGAGCATATGCTATTTTTTTCTGACGTAGTAAAAATTTTTAAAAAAACTCCAAAAATATATAATAAATTGTTACAATTAGTTGACTGCAGTATGTGCTAAATAGCTTTGGGGGTAAATTCTGGAACGTCCTATAACTCCTGTTCTATTCCTAATTTAATGATGTAGGTTTTTAGTTGAGATGGATGTGGATGCACTTTTTGCTCCTGCTCAGTAGTGAAGCTCCTCCCCTACAGATCAGAGGGCAAAGAATGTCCACACTTACCGTAAAACCGCTAGAACGATCAGGAAAACAGATTAAGGCAGGACTGTCCAGTGTATGTTCTCTCTTTATACTGCTTTATGTTTTAGTTTACTTTTCCTCTAACTTCATGTTTGTAAGAAGCTATACGTTGAATATGAGGGGAAAACCGTTTTGTAACCTTTCAAATTCAGAAATGGGTGACACCCCATGGCCAATCATAGCTATTGCTAGGCGCGCTAATTTGCCCGTTGTTCAGCACTCCGCCACTCCGGCGATATGACCAGAGAGTGCGGGGCACACCCGAACGGAAACTTCATCTCTAATAAGTACTATATGTATAGAAGCCAAGCCTTCATGTTATCTAGCACTGCTAGACTGTGCAGCATTATCATGTGAAACACTCAGTAAGCATTTCCCAGAGAGAAGTTTCAATCAAAACTGTTCATGAGGCAATTCCTCTATATCCAGAAATTGTTATAGATGTTGCCTGTGTGGTTACCACATTGCCCCAACCCAAGTCAGTGTAAAGAGCCTGTTCTCTAGCCTCCAATTAATTGGGTCAGATTTGAAGTCATCTGTGAAGGAGGAAATAATGGAGGCGATACTGTTTCTAAAAACGTATTCATAGACTAACTAAACAAATATTATTCAGTACATTTTTGTTGAAAACTCTTTCCCCCCCCCAAAAAAAAACATATTTTGCATTATTCAATTTATTAGTTATACTTTAGTTCTAACGTTTTGCAGTATTCCAATAAATATTTTTTGTTCTGCATAAATTGTATCCTATAAAACCAAAAAAGAATCAAGAGTATTCCGGTCCAATTAAATCAATACTTTATTAAGAAAAAAGACATAAAAATAAATATGAATAACACACACATCTATATATTAATGTATACATTATGGCCATGGTGCCATAACGATTTGTATGTTGAAAGAGTATTGTTTCCCCATTAGTATTTATATATTTTGCACTTGCACTTTTTTCTGCAATATATTCCCTGGGTTTTAATCGGGCTAGATGGCAATATAGTCTATTTTGGAGAACCATCACTGATGTTTTTTTAATGTATGTTTTTCATATTTATTTTTATGTCTTTTTTCTTAATAAAGTATTGATTTAATTGGACCTGAATACTCTTGATTCTTTTTTGGTTTTATATTTCTATGCAAAGAGTTGGTCATACAGATTTACAGGCTGACACACATGTCCCTTCTATCTATATATATAACATGTGCCTGTAATAATTGGATGATCATAATGGTGATAAAAAGCCGTATTATGACTGTAAATGCATCACTTCAACATGTCCTATATACGTGGGAGTTTGGGGAAAATTCAGGAATCGACAACTCCACAGCCCTGAAAGATACTCCCCTTGTAGTTGGAAAACCCTTTTGGGAAGGTTCCGTTCTCCTCCTCTCTGTCACTTTTCCAGAGTCCTATTATTCTTTTGTTGTTTTTTTTTTGTTTTGTTTGGTTATATTTCTATACTTGGCCCCTTTTATGTTTTAAGAGGCTGGAATTAATGACCCTCGATGATAGATAACACACAAGTGTTTGGGTTTACGGTTGGCTTTTCGATTTTCACGGAGTACATGATGATTAATGGGTTTTCTTGAATGTATTTGCCAACACATTTGTTTTGTAGTAATGTATTTGTTTAGTTTGAAGCATGTTTCCTCTGATATGTATGTCTGGGTTATAGCGAGTGTTGGGAGAATTTGAAGTGACAGTAAGTGAGTATCTGTACAGGAAATTGTGCGCAGCCTTCTCTACAGATGGCCCACAGGTTCATTACTGTCGGGTTATCAGTACATGTGCTTACGCTTTCTTCCTCTTGTATGTGGTGTCTCCAAGTCACTTGTATCTCTCGTTGTGTAAATCAGTCCGTATCATGGCTCTGAGGCTATGTGGGCACCAATATTTAGGCCTTAAGATGATTGAATGACTTTTTGGGCTTTAAAAAGGTGTATGTGTGTCTAACATCTATCTATGCAATTTAATAGTACATCACTGTGCCGTTAAGGAGGTTTAAGGATGTCACAGACTGAGCTCTCTTCAAACACAATGGGTGATGTTAGAGCTTGATATTTTTGAAGATTAGTTCCAGTGTTCCAGTGGCAAACTGTAACAGACCTTCAGCAAATCCACCATATACTGCAATACTTGTGTAGCAATATATGTTAGTTACGATCAGACCCCCTAGGGTTAAAGTACCCTAGGGGGCCTGCAAATACAGTAAACAAAAAATGTAAGATAAAAATAAAAAAAAAAACACACAGTTTAAAACCCCTCCCTTTCCCTAGAACCGATATAAAAATAAACAAAAAATCATGAACATGTCGGGTATTGGTAATTTTTTTTTCCACCATTTTGCAACTCAAAAAATACTAAATGATAAATTGATTAAAAGGCACAGTCCCTAAAATGGAATCCTGCATAAAATGACACCTTACACAGCTCTATCCAGTGTGAAAAAGTTATTAACGCCAGAATATAGTGAATTTTTATTTTTATACAAACGTTATTTTAAATCTTTTTAAAGTCTTTTAAAACCTAAATATAATATTATATTACACATATTATAATAATTTGGGGGAGGTGTCATTTAAAGTACACAATAAAAACGGTCCAAACTGGGTCCATAAGAAAAGGTACAAATGTGTTTTATTGCCTACTTCGCCACTTTTTGGATTTTTTTTTTTCTACTTTCCAGTACATGCCATGGAATATTAAGTTCTGTCATTAGAAAGTGCAACTTTTTAGGCAGAAAACAAACCCTCATACAGCTCAGTACACAGAAAAATAAATAATGGATTTTTAGTGGAGGGGAAAAATTGAAGTTGTGTGTACATAAGATATCCCCCATTTCTACCCCTGCATCACAGTTTCAGAACTGGTTGGTGGAGACTAGCTACTATGAGGTCTCCATACAATGCATTAGCAGAGGACACAATAGAGAAGTTTTAATGTGATGAGATGTAATATAGACTTCAGCAGCCTGTGGGGGAGCAGGAAAAGAACCTGATAAGTGAAGAAAGAAGGATTCTTCCTTAAATGTATTACAAAAGTTTCTCGTGTTTAATGTGTACTATTGATGTGTGCAGAGTTTGCTGTTAAAAGTTAGTGACGCTCCTCACCCCAAGGCTTTAGTGACTAATATGACACTCTGCCGTCATAATAAGTATTGTATATT
Organism: Engystomops pustulosus; assembly: GCF_040894005.1. Lineage (NCBI taxonomy): Eukaryota > Metazoa > Chordata > Amphibia > Anura > Leptodactylidae > Engystomops > Engystomops pustulosus. The sequence goes on along the minus strand of NC_092413.1, from coordinate 200,149,005 downwards.
CTGCTTCCCTATTTCTGGCGGATGACCTCACATCGCTGCCTTGTTTGGTATATTCAGCAGTTTTCCTTCCGCTTTTTCCGCTTTGTACTTTGTCCTGTTTATCCGGGTGACTGGTCTCGTGGAGTTTTTAGTACTTGGCCAGTTTGTTCACTTGAATGTCTCCCAGGTCTCTAAAGACAACAATAACATCTGATGTATCATAGGTGGCCCACACGTCATCGAGAAGCACAACGTGAAGTGGAAACGTACTGGTCGGGTTTTATTTTGGTTTGGTCACATGCACATGGGATTTCTGTGTGTAGACTGATGCGGTGGTCCTCAATAGGTCCACACTGTGTGACTGTGTATGGTATACAGTTTTCCACCGGTAAATGGGAATTAGACCCTTGGCTGCAATTTCAGTTTTCAACCAATGAAGAGACCCAGAGCCAACTGCTTCCACCTCCCATGTCTTGTGGTTAAAGGGGATGGGACCCCCATGAATTCGTTGTACCCCAGATCAATGGAGCAGCCGTTCACTGCTGCTCTATTTGCTACCTATGGCACTGATGAAGTAGTTGTGCTCGGCTATCGCCATAGAGATGCATGGCGCAGCAGGTGCATGAGCTACATCACTGGTGGCGAACCTATGGCACGGGTGCCAGCAGTGGCACTCAAAACCCTTTCTTTGGGCACCCAGGCCTTCAACCCATCACAGAGTTTGCCAGATAGGACTCAAGGCTTCCTCCTCTGGTCCAATACAGCCCAGATCGTGCCATGATTATTTTAAAGCGACATCCTTGGGTGCCAGGACTAGAGGAGGAGCAAGAGGGGGGTGGATAGAGATGGATTGTCATTGGAGCTCCTGCTCTGGGTCCCCTGATTCTTCATCTTCAGGAGCCCTTGAAGGGAAGCTACAATCCAAATTTCTCCATCATCTTTCTATTGTATAGGTGAACTTAGGACGCCAATACAATTAAAACCTGTTATACAGCAGGGATCAATAAGTTACTGCTGAAATTGTCATGTTGGCACTTTGAGACATATAAGTGGGCTTTGGTTGTAGCTTGGGCACTCTGTCTCCAAGGTTTGCCATCACTGAGCTACATGGTCCGTTTGGTGGTACATTGGACAACTGCGACCCCCCCCCCCCCCCACCGATTTAGATTTCCTTGTTAATAGGTGTAAACTTCACGTAGATGCCCCAAAATTACTTGCTCGTCTGTCAGGGGATGATCTCTCTTTTATGAAGTCCTGGGACAACTGTCTTGTTTTAGAAAACACTTTATAAAGAAATTAAAATGAGCCAGTGGCGCTCAGGGCTACGTCACCCGAGAGCCTCTCGGCTCTGCCTCCTGCTGGTATATGCACAACCCCTTCCATGTTCATGGCGCTTGGCCCTGTCCACCGACCCGCTGACAGCATGAACGATGGACGGGGACATGCACCATGAACACTGAGGGGGGGTGCATATATTCACAGGAGGCGGAGTCGAGAGGTGCTCGAGCGATGTATCCCTGAGCTCCTCCGGCTCGTTTGAATATCTTTATCAAGTGTTTTTTTAGAACAAGACCATTGTCCCAGGACTTCATAAAAGTGAGATCATCCCCTGACAGACGGAATGAGCAAGTAAGTTTGGGACTTCTACCGTCAGTAAATCTGATAGTAATGTCCTTTAACATGATATTTGTTTTCCATGGCCTCCTTCCTTCTTCTAAAATCAACTTTTGAAATTATGCTAATGAGTTGGGAGGTGGAAATGCTCCTTCACAGTATTACAGCCGGTGAATCTACATCATGGAAGGCCTCTGATAAGCACTGAGCTCTTCTGGCCCATTGGCATAATTACAAAAGTTGATTTTAGAGGGCAGGAGGCCATGGATAACAAATATAAGAAGATTACCACAGTCACGGTGCCTGGATCTATGAGTAATGTCCCTGGTTTATCATGATGGATTTTGATGGTAGATTTACTTTAAGGACCTTTGTCTTTGTGCTGTTTTTGTTGGTGATGTCATGAGTAAAAAATAAAGTAGTATGAAATGCTGGGCGCATTGTGTACTCTGAGCGCTCCTACTGTACGTGTAATAATGGCTTTGGAAAGTCTGTAGCCTCTGATCCGATTGTATGTTTAGCAGCGCTCTCTGCCAGCGCGCCCACACGTCATTTGTTTGAACAGAAGGATAATAGGAAGGGTCCGGGGTTTACAGTCCTGTCATAGCGCAGAGGAAGGAGAGCATGAAATCATTTCACATGCAGGTTTCCTGACATCTGGAGAAGAGACTGCCGGCTTCCTGCTTCCCCACATATCTCCGCACCAGCTCGCCGCTTTATAAAACTCTCCATCTTTCCCGCCATTACTAGTAGTTAGTGAGTGAGTGTATGCGTGATGTACCCTGACTACAGCCCTGTTCACACTGGGGGCACTGCTTGTGACGCTACTTTCTAAAGCTTTTCTAAGATGTGACCTTCCTATATGACCCACCTCCTAGTTACTGATTGACAGGTCACGCTGCTATGATATGCTGCTGTAGAGAACATTAAGAGAGAGCTCCGTTACATCATTGGGTACTTGGATATGTATCTGATCACATGAAATCACAGCATTCCATGACTCCATGTGATCAGCTACATACATAGGGTGGACGTTGCAGATGTAACAGGACCTAAGATGACATCACCCTGGCCACATGACTAAGTGCCCAATGATGTAACAGAGCTCTCATGGGGCATGGGGAGTAGTAAATGGGAGGGGCCGGAAGAGCTGGACACTCCCCCTCTGATGTCACGGAATATGACATAAAGTTGTTTAATGGGGATGTCTTCATCCTTGTGCCCTTGACCTACAGATAACCTTATAGCTTCATCATGGCCTCTATGGATCGGCCCATGTTTCCGAACATTTGGTTAGGAACTTTATTCCTGATAGCATAACCATGATCACTCTCTACATCAGAATTTTTCTTTCAAGAAATTTTTTGTCAAAACATAATTTTGTAAACGTATAATTCTCCCAAATTCGGTTAAAAGTCTCTAATTTGTTATACTCGGTGTCCGATCATTGATGTTCCCTCAATCATTTACATCTATGGGACTTGTAGGACTACTGGAGTCAGAGTTGGCACATTCCTGCTGGCTCCGATGTCACTGCCTGGAGCATCAGTCGGATGATGGCTACACTATGATGGCTGATGAGCCAGAGGTTGGAGACCCCAGGCCAATGTACAGCTATGGGTTGTTTCCACGACACTCACATTTTTGTATCTTTTTGTACATAAATTTATGTTTATATCATTAAATATGTCATTTAATAACGTTACATCTTCTGTGTCTTGTAGGATGGACTCAATTCCCTGGTCCTTGACCTTGATTTCCCTGCACTACGGAAGAACAAGAACATTGACAACTTCCTAAATAGATGTAAGAGTTGATGCCTCGATTTCTATGTTGTTGTTTGTCCTTTATATATGTGAATGGGAGCTGAGCTTCTGGCTCCCCATATTGTGAATTTTCTGCCTTTGGACCCCGGGGCAAAATTCCTAATGGGGGCCCCCCAGACCATGACAGGGAAATAAGCTGCCTGTAGAGAAAAACAGCCAGCACATGTCCTAATGCAACGATCGGCCTTAGGCTACATTCACACTACAGTATGGGCGATATACGTCCCCCATACACTTCTATGGACTCACGGCCCTGTACGGGAGTGGTACGATGCAGCACACGTGCGGCACCGTACCGCTCCGTAGCCCGGGGAAAGATAGGACATGTCCTATATTTCCCCGTATTACGTCGCAGTGCACCATTAATTCCTATGGAGAGGGGCGGGGGTGAGCAGCGCTCACCTCCTCCTCCTCTCCCCGCGCTGCCGTGTGCCCGCCGTGCTACGGTGCGGCGGGCTCACGGCAGTGTGAATTTAGCCTTAGGTTGTGTTCCCAGCATGTCCACATTTAGATGTACTGCCCTCCACTGCTCGTCACTTCCATCTTATCCCATGTTTAATCCCTCGATTTTTAGTAAGCCTGTGCTGAACTACTGCTGCTGCAGTATCTCCTAATACACACCTCTGAAGCTGCTGCAGAACATCACAATACACACCTCCGTACCTGCTGCAGAAAATCACATTAAACATCTCTGTCCCTGCTGCAGAAGGGTTGAGGGATTTTGTTTTATTATTTTATATTTATTTTATATGTTTATTAATATTTTACATGTATGTGTTGTGTTTTTTTTTCATATTTTTTTATGTTCCCCATGATGTCATAAAAGATCCCTGGGGGACATTTTACATTTTCTCTTTATTACAAGTTTTCCAGTCTCTCTGGCTCCAGTTACAGGGCAAAAAGACCCCCAGAGCTGTACTAGATCTGCTTAAAAGAGGACCTGTCACCGAGAAGCAGCTCCTAGTGCCGAATTTCTTGGTGACAGGTCCTCTTTAACTCTTTCAAAGCCTGCGAGAAAGTGCCCGCTGGGTCTATAGAGCTGGGGGCAGTGCCTACATCTGCAGTCACTGCACAGCGCTACTTTATAACATGTCACAGTCCAGACCTAAATCCCCCCCAATCTGTGGTGTGACTGGAAAATACTATTCAAAAACATTCTCAAAACCAATATGGTGGAGCCAGAGCGATGCTGAAAAGAAGAACGGGCAAGCATTCCATCCTCTAGATGTGCAAGGGGAGTGAATACTTTTGCAACTCTTTTTATTTGACTCCCAGAAACCCAGACTGAGACACATGGGGGGAGATTTAACATCAAGTTTCTGAGGCAAAACTGCCCACGGAAACCAATCAGAGCTCAGCTTTCATTTTATAAACAGCTGTGGGGAAATGAAAGCTGAGCTCTGATTGGTGGCAGTGGGCAACTAGAACAGTTCTGCTCTAAGAGACTTAGGATAAATCTCCCCCTATAAAAGGTGCATTTGTAGAATCGGCCACCGCTGTGTGAATAAAGCCTTAGAAGGTAGAACACCAGAGGATGAAACTGGTCTTTGTTAAAGAGCATCTACCACCAGGATGATGAACTGTATGCAAATGAGCCTGAGGGGCTCCATGCTCCATAGGTGTTAATGGAGCCTGGAGCCCCTCAGGCTCATTTGCATATAACCTTTCATCCTGGTGTAGATGCCCTTTAATGCTCCTCCGTAGAGACTCTCATCTTATATATTCTCAGGATCATGTTATGTGTGTGACCAGCTATGTGCCGCTCCTAAGCACGAGCACAGTGTTACCATCTGGTGGATTTAGGAGAATTCTGCTGCTATATGGGGACTAGGATTACATGACTGGACAGATGTGTCATCTGTAAGGCCTGCAATGTTGGCCACAAGGGGTTCCCAAAAAACATGCGACTAAGGGCTCATTCACACAGGCGGTTTTTGAGGTCTGTATGCTTTCCTTATATTTTTTATTTTTTTTGCGTCTGGCATATGGACCCAGTGATTTCTATTGGTCTGTTCACACGGTTTAATTTTTGCACAGCTGGGCGCACAGTGAGAAAAATAATTGCAGCGTGCACTCTCCAAGCACGGATCTCCATAGAAGCCAATAGATCCGCACAAAAAAACGTGGGTGCTGTTTTTTTTTTTTTTTTTTTTTTTTTTTCCCGTCAAAAGTTACTAGGCAACCAACTGGACAGGGCAAAAAAGTAGATTAGAAACCCATTATACGGGCGTGAAAATAAACGGATGCGGATACAATACAGACTGAGCCCATCTGAATGAGCCCTATGACTTCTCAGAGGAGTGCGGGGACTTTCTAGTTTCACTAATTTGTTTTACGTTTTTACTACCAGAACTCAAAAAAAAATTACTTTTTTTTTTCTTCTTCTTTCAGATGAAAAAGTTGTGGCCGATGTGCGCAGACTACAGATGAAAGCAGAAGATTATGACGTCGTAAAAGTCATAGGGCGAGGAGCCTTTGGGGAAGTCCAGCTGGTAAGAAATTGTCTCTCCCCCCCCCCCCCCCGGCAATGACTTTTTTTTTTATTTTAATTTTTTTTTTCAATTTATTTTCAAATTTTTTTTTTTTTAATAAATATGCCCCCAATAAATGTCTGTCTGTCTGTTACTGGAGAAAACATACTGGGGGTCATTTACTAAGGGCCCGATTCGCGGTTTCCCAATGTGTTACCCGAATATTTCCAATTTGCACCGTTTTTTCCTGAATTGCCCCGGGTTTTTGGCGAACACGATTCGATTGTGGCGCCAGTATGCACGCGACTGGAATTGGGGGCGTGGCCGAACGAAAACCCGACGGATTCGGAGAAACCGCCGTATTTTTTTTTAAAAAAAAGTGTCGCTGGACACGCGCTTACCTTCACCAGGGATAGGATCGTGAACTCTGGCCGACCTCGGCGGACTTCAGCGCAGCAGGGACACCTGGTGGATGTCGGAGGAACTGCCTTAGTGAATCGCCGGAAGACCCGAATCCACCGGTGGATCGCGAATTGACCGGGTAAGTAAATCTGCTCCACTGTTTACACCAATTACACCACTACAAAGGGCCTAAATAATACCCCCACACAGTGACTCCATATTGTTAGTGTATAATAGCAGCTCTGGGCCAGTACTTTTCCATCTGGTGTCCTAGCTGTAGCATCTTCATGTACTTTCCTTCCAGCCCAGACCACAATGATGACTACTTCCAGCTATAACTTGTGACTATCCTTATACTACTCATAGATACTGAAGTCTGATCTACATATATCCATTTATATACATATATTTATATAATCTATATCTGTATCAGTCTAATATTTTCATTTATTTCTCATTTATTGGTTAAAATGTCTTGGGTCTGCCGGTATGTTATCATTTTGTGGCACTTTGCTTTGACAGGCTTGCCAGGGGCAGGCTTCAAGCAGCGGTATCTTCTGAACTGTGGCACATACTGTTCTGGTGTCATTTTAAAGAGGAGAATTGCCAACTCCACATCAAGATTGTGTTAGTAGGAGACACAGACATGGAAATATCCACTGTTAACGTTACAGTCCGGAGTGAGTTCTGTACGTAAACATTTCACTCCCTACTAAATTTAACACTGTGTCTGTGGAAACGCAAGCCTCGTGTGATATTGAAGGGGAGATTTCACTCTTTAAAATGACACCAGAACTGTGTGTTTGCAGGCGCCACAGTTCAGAAGGTATAGATAGACATTTGTAACTAGGGCTCATTTGTGGAAAAATCTAGTATGCACACTGCTGCCAGACTGGTTTAGGTTACCTCATCAGTGACATTTTGGACTTTGTGCCCCAATGACCGTCACATTACGGCAGCATACATCTAACTTCAGTGTAATTTGTCTATATAGCAATCTGGGTTATGGGTTAAGTTTTTATTTATTACTATCTTGATTTTTTTTTTATTTTTTTATAGGTTCGGCATAAAAACACACAAAAAGTTTATGCAATGAAACTGCTTAGTAAATTTGAAATGATAAAGAGATCGGATTCGGCCTTCTTTTGGGAAGAAAGGGATATCATGGCATTTGCAAACAGTCCCTGGGTAGTTCAGGTAATAGTTATGTTACCGATTTTCTTTTTATTGTATTGTTTTCAACTTTTACATACGATTACTGTATTTTTCGGACTATAAGGCGCACTAAAAACCCTTTGATTTTGTCAGAAATCAAAGGTGCGCCTTATAGTCCATTGCGCCTTATATATGAACTGTACTTACAGACAACAGCTGTCTTGAACTGCGCACAGGTCTGCCACCTGCTGGTCATTCATCCTTATAATCAGGTGCGCCTTATACTCCGGTGCGCCTTATATATGAACCTAGACATTTTGGCAGGCATTTATTGATGGTGCGCCCTATACTCCGAAAAATATCGCATATCCCAAAACTGATGTCAAAATGTCCTTTTTTTTTAATGTTTTGATCAAAACTGTGGGAGATGTATAATGTATGTTTTATTATTGTGCGCTGTTGTGTGCGCTGTTGTGTAGCTATCTCACCTCCAGTAGTGATGACTGTGTGTTGCTTGTTACAGCTGAATTGTGCCTTCCAAGATGAGAAGTATCTGTACATGGTGATGGAGTACATGCCTGGGGGAGACCTGGTCAACCTTATGAGCAACTACGACGTGCCCGAAAAGTGGGCAAAGTTCTACACCGCCGAAGTGGTCCTAGCCCTCGATGCCATTCACTCCATGGGTCTGATCCACCGAGACGTCAAGCCAGACAACATGCTACTAGACAAATACGGCCACCTGAAGCTGGCGGACTTTGGCACGTGTATGAAGATGGATGAAGTAAGTCCAAGAAACTAATATTTTAGACTGATGGTTAGAAAAAGAATTGCCGCCAAAGTCATATGCAAATTAACTGGGAAGAGTCTCTCGTTATCAGAGATGAGTCGCGCTGAGAGGCTAGGGAGAGAACCACGCTTCAGCTGCTGTTTTCTCAGGTTCCGTAGCACTAAGGACCATGCTTCTGATGCTGTTTTAAAGGGATTGTCCGACTATTACAAAAATTTGTGAGGTGGGCTGGCAAGGGTTTTTTCCCCCAAAAAATAAAGCTTTACTTGGCTACTCCGTCACTCCCATTGCCCCCTGGCGTGGTCTGTCAGAGCCGTTCCCCAGTTTGCTTACAGGGGCATGGAAGCTCCGCTCCAGTAACCTCTAGGGCGGCCAGATACATCCACCCGTCTCCTGTGCCAGCGCCTGATACATCGGGAGTGACTGAGGAGGTGAGTATAAGTTGTTGTTGTTGTTTTTTTAAAGATTTTTTTTTAAAAGCCTTGCCAGCCCACCTGGTACATTTTTGTAAAAGTCGGACAACCCCTTTAAAGAGAATTTGAGAGTCTTCAACTATGAAGCACAGTGTTATTGTAGGTATTTTTTTCTTAATATGACCAAAGATCTAGTTATGAATGTGAAACCTAAAGATCTCATTTCTGAATATGACTTCAAAGGAAACCCGTCATCGGCTTCTACCCCACTAAACTAGCAGCAACTTCAGGCAGGGTGTAAAGTGTCCTTTCTAGAATTCCCTTTTTTTTAATGGGAATTCTCACTAGTTTACATATATGTATGTATAGTTATGAAGGGTAGGATTCAAGATACCGTATAAACTTCCCCAGCGGCGCGTCATACTATGTGCCTGCCAGCCGGGGAAGATCAATGGCGGCACCCTGCAGAAGAAAGAAGACGGCGCGGAAGCCAGAAGACGAGCCGCATGGACATCGGGGGAGCAGCGCTGCACACCGGGGCCACCGGAGGGGGAGTATATAAGTTTTTTTTTTTTTTTTTTTTAATGCTGGGCTGTATACTACTGGGGGCTGGGCTGTATACTACTGGGGGCTGGGCTGTATACTACTGGGGGCTGGGCTGTATACTACTGGGGGCTGGGCTGTATACTACTGGGGGCTGGGCTGTATACTACTGGGGGCTGGGCTGTATACTACTGGGGGCTGGGCTGTATGCTACTGGGGGCTGGGCTGTATGCTACTGGGGGCTGTGCTGTATGCTACTGGGGGCTGTGCTGTATGCTACTGGGGGCTGTGCTGTATGCTACTGGGGGCTGTGCTGTATGCTACTGGGGGCTGTGCTGTATGCTACTGGGGGCTGTGCTGTATGCTACTGGGGGCTGTGCTGTATGCTACTGGGGGCTGTGCTGTATGCTACTGGGGGCCGGGCTGTATGCTACTGGGGGCCGGGCTGTACGCTACTGGGGGCCGGGCTGTACGCTACTGGGGGCCGGGCTGTACGCTACTGGGGGCCGGGCTGTACGCTACTGGGGGCCGGGCTGTACGCTACTGGGGGCCGGGCTGTACGCTACTGGGGGCCGGGCTGTACGCTACTGGGGGCCGGGCTGTACGCTACTGGGGGCCGGGCTGTACGCTACTGGGGGCCGGGCTGTACGCTACTGGGGGCCGGGCTGTACGCTACTGGGGGCCGGGCTGTACGCTACTGGGGGCCGGGCTGTACGCTACTGGGGGCCGGGCTGTACGCTACTGGGGGCCGGGCTGTACGGCTATATACTGGGGGGGGGGGGGGGGTCTGTGAACAATGCATTTCCCACCCTCGGCTTATACTCAAATCAATAGGTTTTCCCAGTTTTTGGTGGTAAAATTAGGGGTCTCAGCTTATACTCGGCTCGGCTTATACTCTAGTATATACGGTATCCTCTTTTAGTGTGCGTTGGCTGTGTTTCTGATTAATAAGCATGCAATGGATGACTCGGACAAATTGCTGATGCAAGATTTGCTAATGCTGTTACCCCAGGGCAAAAATCAGCACTGTGTAAGCTTTATTTGGATCCACAAATCTATATAGAAATTTGGAAAGAAGCAGAATGGGGCAGAGAATTGTTTTGGTTATGATCCACGATGTCGGCGCCATCTTAAAATGTATTCTCTGTTACAATGCTTTTAGGAAAATAGGACAAGTAGAAATGACAGGATTTGATCAGCTAGGTTTACCTTAACAGTTATGGTTGTGTATATATATGTAATATGTAGCATGTATGTATATGTGTGATAATGAGCAGAGAAGAGTCACATTTTACCTGAAATGAGTCAAGTTTGGAGGCTGAAGGGGGGAGTATCTTTTACCCTTTAGTACAAAGCAACATTCTTTTTGTGTCATGATATGATAATCTCATCTTTAAGATTCCATCAGACTTGTGGTTCTGTTAGCTACAGAAGCGGAGATATGTGACATTAAAGACTTATTTGGAAGAGCGCGGAGCTGCAGATAAAAATAAAATTCCCTTTTTTAAAAAAAAAATTTTGTATTTTTTTGGTTCTATAGCTCACAGAACTTGACACATCTCTAGTAAAATATGACTTTAAAGGGGATTTTTTTTTTCATTTAGTTTTTTTTTTTTTTTTTTAAACAAATAAACGGGTGGTATTTCACATTAGTGATTATTTTGGAAAGGGCGTTTTATCCCCTACCTGAGGGGGCTTCTAGTTTATTACGGTAATATCTGTTGAGCGTAAAGCTTAAAAGCGGAGACTTTCATCTGTAAACTGATATCGGAACCATCATTTTATGTACTTTGGAGCCTAAGGGTGATGCCACACAATGGCGTTTTGAACTTGTTTTTGGTCCGTTTTTAAGCAGTCCATTAAAAACGCATGTGTTTTTGACAGGTTTTTACCAATTATGTTAATTTATAACTGGTCAAAAACGGATGCGTTTTTGGACAGACTGCTTAAAAACGGACCAAAAACTGGTTCCAAACGCCATGTGTGGCATCACCCTAAAGTATCGGCATCTGAAGTAACACTCCTCTTTCCAGCCTCTCCAGTGTGACTCCTCTCAGAGAAAAAGTGACTCATTTGGATATGACTTTGTTAATAATTTTTTTTTAATGTAGGGAACTAGACAATTTTAACATTAAAAAAGGGATGATCTAACGCAGTGATGGCGAACCTTTTAGAGCCTGAGTGCCCAAACTTCAACCAAAAGCCACTTATTTATTGCAGAGTGCCACCGCAGCAATTTAAGCAATAATTTATTTATCCTTGTTCTTTGGCAACTTTCAATCGTTCAGCCTCCTAAAGAGACCAACGCAGTTGAAAAGAGGAGAGCAAATCATTGTAGGAAGATTCTTTGAGTCCTGTCAGGTGTACTTCATGCTGGGGTGATGGCCTGGGTGCCCACACAGAGGGCTCCGAGTGCCGTCTCTGGCACCAGTGCCATAGGTTCGCCACCACTGATCTAACGGATATTTCATTTCCTAATACAGTGAAGTAACATGAGTTTGTGGTGTTACAATGAACGCTGCAAATTGCCGTCAGTCCGCCGCAGAGAGATTCTCCGACGTGTCTGACGGCCATTGTGTGACTTGGCGAAGCTCAGTGTTGTGTTTTTGTTCTCATCGGATTGTATACATTTAATAGGCTCATTATATTGGGGTTTTGTCTCCTAATTACAGAGGTGCGGCAGTAGCCATTTGTCTGTGTTGGTGCACTGGCAGCAGTGTGATAGATGCTAATTGCTGGCTGCTTCCATGGTCTTTACATGTCGGAGTGTGGATCCCCCCCTCCCCAGTGTCACAATGAAGTCTTAGTCTATGCACATTCCAGGCGCACATGCCAGAAACCTGTATTAAATTCTTCCTGAAGCCGTCACAGTCGCTGCTTCCGCTCCTGAGGGCTCTGCACTTTTTAAGAACAAAGTACAGAATGTGCCAGCCAGCTCTTTCCGGCCTCGCTTGGATGTTGCCATATAGGAGCAGGATATATGCGAGGAATGAGGCTGATTAATAGAATATTTTAGGGATTATTTTCTTTTTTGGGAAGTCTGATGTGATGAAATGCTGAGGATTGCATTGCTATTAGCACCAGCTAGTGGTTAGATGGCGGTATAACATGGTGCTAGTCAGTGCCGTTTTATAAATGAAGATGAATATTGGTGGATGTGGTTTTTTTTGTCTGTTATCTATTGTCATCTGCTTATTTATATACATCTGGACTATATACTGATGGATTGGTGGGATTTAGTCTCCATTAACAATTTATTTAATGTGAACAACTAATCGAAGTCATTATCTAAAGGGGATGAATATCAGATAATTACTTTCTTGAATGGATTCTTTCTTCTTTTTTTTTTTTTTTTTGGCCCTGTTCAGTTAGGCCAGAACTTCATGACCCCATCTCCCACGCTGCAGTCTCATTTCACTTGATAAAGGAGTTTAGACAACTCCCAAACGCATTGTGACCCCAGATATTAAGTAAACGTTTCACCAAACCTTACGACGTGAAGCTTTCGAATCACTGTGTGCGCCCTCCTTGACAGTCCCCCACGTACTCCACTAGATATCGAGGCCAGAACTTTGACAGGTTACTACAGTCAGTAGCGGGTAATAATATGGGCGGTTTGGGAGGCCGCCCGGGGCTCAAGGATTCTAGGGGGCCCATGACCACCTAAACTAATCGCCAAGTTTGATAGTACCATTTACAGATAATAAAGAGAAGGAACTTCAGCTATGAAATCCTCATGCTTTCAACACATACTTATACAAGGGTCCTCTGAAGGTCCTCCAAAGGTGCACAAACCATATGAAGGAAGAAAATGCCATTAAAAAATAACTTGTAATACAGCCCCAGGGCCCATGGCTGTCTAATCCACCCCTGACTACAGTTTAGCCACTGTGCCTATAGGAAGTCACTGGTAGACTAAGACACATCACTTCTCTATTATTGGGTTAGGTTACAGCTCTCTCTCTTCTCATTGGCAGATGCACACCAACCAATCAGCTAAGAAATTGTATTACTGCTACAGTAGCCGGTTTCTCTAGTGCCACAATCGGCCATAAATGGAAACCTGTATTCTGCTGCCCAGTCTTGGGGTATTCACTACCAATCAACTTGTCCTTTCACAGATTAGTTTCTGAAATAATTAGTTAAAGAGAACCTGTCATGCAAAATAACCCCCTAAACTAAATATATTTTCATAAACTGCCATTAGAGAGCATTGCCTCTGTCCCTTCATTGTCCCTCTACATGCCTGTAAACCTAAGCAACGAGGTCCTAAAGCTGTATGCAAATGACCTGTGAGATGTCCAATGAAGCATTAGCATATTCAAGCTGTCCACTCTATTCATGAGTGGGAGGTACAGCCACACCCCCAGTGCTTGACTGACAGCCTGTGTAATGATGTGAGGCTGTATAATGATGTTCTTCCTGGTGCTGGTGCCCCCTGCAGCCTGTGTGTGCATGTGTGTGCATGTGTGTGCATGTGTGTGTGTTTAGGAGAGATACAGAAGCTCCAGGCTGCAGCCATGTTACAGCAGAACATGTCAGATTCATGTGTAGCTGATGTCTGTGTCTCTCACCTGTATATTAGGAGGATGCAGCATGTCAGCAGATGCAGCACTCACACTAGCAATACTTTACTATACATTACACACAGACATGAGCAGGGAGAGGGGAGGGGTAACAGGGGTGACATCACTGCCTCTGACCATGTGACCAGCCTCATTCACATGATAAAAAATAGATGATTTTACAATGAATAATGTATGAAATAACTAGATAAAGGCTGGGATGGATCCTTGTGAGCTGCTCCAACAGGTAGTAGTGACAGGGCAAGTGACACAGACCTGATGACAGGTGTCCTTTAATAAATGTATATAAAATCCTATGAAAAAGACCTTTTTCTATACTTGATTCCTTCTCTGGCTTCCTTGACCTCTCAAAACTAGAAAAATATCAGATAAAATACATTACAAATGTGTTAAGGAAATTTGAACTAAAGGGATTGTTCACTTAAACTAAACTTTAAAAGGGTACGTATACAACTTATACTTAACAGTCGTGGGTTCATGACTTCCGAGCAGCAGGACTTTATGTCATGTCCTGTGTCCTGCTGGCTACCAACGGATGGAGGAGGCGGTGCAGTTATCACTGTATGGGTGTATCCACACACCCCTCCAACCACTGATATGGGAATGGCTGTGATGCAGGGTGTCTGTATATAATAATGAGTGCACAGCCGCCTCCACCGGAAGACAGCAGGACAGGGGATGTCACAGGAAGTCACGAGTCCTGCCGACCGAGGGTCTTGTGATCTGTGGCGAGCTGCAAATGTTACCAGGGTCAATATTACATGGGTGATATACTGACCCAGTTAGGGAATAGTATAAATGGCCAATCCTGAGGGGCTGTCCATCATTGATATTTATAGGCACTGTGTAATTCCTGTGGTGAAGGGAAGGGAAGACATATTCTGATGAACGTATTGTTAGGGGATCCTTTTCCAAAGTGGAGAACCCAAGGGGTTTTCTGGGAATTTGTGGTAGGAATAACCCAAAGTAAGTGTTCTGACCATGCTCTGGTTCCAGGGTTGGGGCACTTTAGGGCCATTTTGGCCAATCATTGGTTTCAGGATGTCACTCCGGCCATGATGGAAGCGACAAAGACCAAGAGACCACCAAGACGCTGGAGCTGAGAGGCAGCTTGGTAGCTTTGTCCCATCCCCTAGTAACCGTGTTTTAATGTCCACAGGGACGTTAGGATGATTTCCGTGGGATTTCCCAGACCTTTACCAAACTGCAATGAGCTACTTGTTTGCTACATGGCGCCCCCTACAGGGGCAAATATACAAGATAATACAAGTTTTTCATTGTTAATCCAACTTCTTCAAGAATTGTTGCAGTTATATGAAGACATATTTGTCTACCTCTAAGTTGTACTAGATATCATAAAAATAAATCGGTGCCCGCGATAAACATTAACCCTTTTACATATATATGTATATGTGCGGTAGGCATGCATTGCACGGCAGAGAATATTGTATTAGGGAAGGCATATAATGGTTACTTGCAAAACCCAAACATATAAATGAAGTTAAGAGCCATTTAACAAGGTGCTAAAGGCTTTTACGGGAGCGGCGAGCCGTCCCACCGCATGTTTTTACTAGAGCCTGGCACTGGGTTTTATTGAATCCTGGCCTGGCAGTGCCCCGGGGTAAGCAGGCGTTGTGGTTAGCTGTACAAGATAAGCGGCGGATATCAGTTGTCTTGAGAAACACAGGCATTTATTTAGCTGGGAGAGCGTGTTCCAATGTCAATATTCCCCGCGAGCTTCTGGTCGTCTCTACTAATGGGATTGTGATGAGTAACGTTTCACTAGGTGTGTGGAGAAGTGACTGTGCCTGGATGAAGGACCGGTGTGACTGGCACACTTGTGTTTTTTGGCTTTGATTGTAGTGTGGACAGGTTTATGATTTGGGACACACCAAGATAAGATTTTCAAGTTTTTGGGGCAGCTGTTTTAAGAAGAATTTGGTTCACTGTAGATGCCAGTCAAAAGTTACCGGTAATGTAGTAAATGTTTCAGTTGGTGACGAGATCAATCACCCTGGTTACATAGGAGGAGCAGTCACCCCCTCTCTATTCTGTAGATTTTAGGTGATGGCATAAACTTAGCCTAGACTAGATAAATGTAGGTATTTACCGAACCTGAATGATGGACGGACACAAACCCTACTAAAAACTCTTGTTCTCACTCATGAACCTGTGTTCTAGGGCCGGAACGAAAGTGATTTACTCACCATTGATACTTATTACAGTTGAGCATGTGTGATTATCTACTATTCTTCTTTCTACCCCGTACTCATCAATTTCAACGTGGAGATTGTCGGGGTAAGAAAAAAACACTCTCAAAACCACTGAAATCCAATCTACTGATCTTCTTTGCCTCGACTTTTGCTTTCAAGGGAGAGTTGTAAGCTCTCATGCAAATTAGATGGTCAATTAGCCCGTCGAAATTGGTGGGTTTGGAGAATCTTGATCTAGGGGTGAGGACAATTCAAAACAATAGAAGATCCCTACAGTCTGAATGAGATGCACTGATAGCCTTAGGGTCCTACAATGAGTAGTAGGAGATGTACCTAGGTACTGAGCCAACCAAAGGCATTCTACCAGTTGCTGTAAGACATATTGGTCTACAACGGCTTCACAGATTAGTCTGTATTACCTGTATTTAGCCCGAAAAGCAGTAGTTTTTTTTTTTTTTTTTTGTTTTTTTAAAGTACTTTTCATTATGTATTTTTTCTGATTTATTTGTATATGGAGAGGGGACTAATTTGTGTGAGGTCGATTCTTTCTGCAATAGAAAGTCACCCCTGATAATTGAGTTGCGGTAATTTTGAATTAAATTGAGTTTGTGCCATGTAGTGGAAAATTGAGTAGATGCTTGAGTTTTTCTTTTTTTAATGGAAAAGTTAGCAACCCTGGCTCTTATCGGTTCCCGTTCCGTGCGTGTTACCACGTGCCACATACTACCAAACAAATAACCGTTCCAAACCGATGTCACCGAGCCCAATAATAGTTGCTAGAGAAGATGCAGACAGCTCCTGGCCACATAGGCCTACCGCTAATGAACTGAGGCATGTACGTCTTGATGCATTTACTAGCAGATCTGTCAGGACGCGTACGGTTGTGACAAACAGTGCTGCTTATTTATTACTAGAAGAAACGGATAAAGTGTTACAGAACAGGCTGTCTGGATGTTTGTGGTTGTGCAGATTGGAGCTCGCTGCATATATGGTCATGCCCTGGGAATGTTCTATGGTCATGCCCCGGGAATGTTCTACTACAGAATTGGGTAAATGAGAGAAGGGATGTGTTTGGAGTTCTCCTTCAATATATATGATGCAACATGCATTCAATTTAATAGATGAAATTCCTTTGACTTGAAGAATATAACTGGGTAACAGGCAAAAAAAAAATCCTAAAAATTGGGTCTCTTTAAATTTTGTACGCCCACTTTTCAAAAAGAGAATTTTCTCATGTACTTCTATAGTTTTATTTGAGAGGAAACCGAACCATTTCCGTTTCTGCAAGCCGACTTATCTCCTGTTGGAAAACTTCTTCCATTAGACTCTTAAAGGGTTAGATAAGACAGTCTGCGGTGACATAAGAGCAGGAGACGTTGACTGCAACATGACACAGGAGGCCGAAAATGGAACATGAGTCACCGCCGACTAAACTTGCGGTGTTTCCGGTCACAGTCCAGGCCTTCCTGTCACCATTCACTCAGTGACTCGCACATAATGGAAATCCTCATGGCGTTCCAAAACAATAGTAAAAATAACAAAGGGAGGCTCCAGCTCTGGTGATTGCCTGCTCTGCTTTGTATCATATGGCCATCATTTTGTAGATGTGTTCTGAACAAATGTAAGAACTTGATCCTTCTTTACCCAACAAGGGTCAGCACTGGAGATGCCCTTAACCACACAACAAGCTCTGTACCAAAACGATGATGTCCCCCCTCCCCCATTCACTGACTACACTGTGTGCTTAGTTGTATGCCACACTCATGCGATTTTCCTGATGTCCTAGACAGGTATGGTGCGTTGTGATACTGCCGTGGGAACTCCAGATTACATATCACCTGAAGTGCTGAAGTCTCAAGGAGGAGATGGCTACTACGGGCGGGAATGTGACTGGTGGTCGGTCGGGGTCTTCCTTTTTGAAATGCTGGTTGGTGAGTAAATAATTTTTTGTGCATGAGGCCTTGGGCTATATTCACACGCCTGTTACTATTCTCAGCCGCAGGTTTCACAGCTGAATGTCACTAAGAACTCTGCTTCCATTTTCTCATTATGTTGTAATAAATGAAAGCTGAACTCTGATTCGTGGCCATAGGGGACACTTTCTATCAGACTTGTTTTGAATATCTAGTACTCCTGCAAAAAAAATCATCTAGTGCGGCGCCATCTTGGAGAATGATGGCATTGAATACATCATCTCATTTTGAAAAAAATTAAACACGGCAAACGGCTCCGTACTTCGAAGTATGAAAAAGTTATTGGCTCCAGATGACTGCAAAATGAAGGATTTTTTTTGTTGGTTTTAAAGGGGTTTCCCCACAAACTAAAGTTAGGCCCTTTCCTATAGAGAGGGTCTAACTTTCTGATCAGTGTGGGATTAATGGAGCAGAACGGTCATGCTCGGCCATCTGCTCTATTAGTCTGATGGAGCGGCAAAGGGTCTGACGGACCCCCTAGTTTTCGTGACCTGTTTCGTATCAGCAAGTCAGTCCCTATCCCGTGCATAGGGCATAACCCCTTTTAATTTTTGTAACTCTATGAAAATATTATAAAACTTTTACAAATTTGGTATCCCTGTGATCATAACGACCCAAAGAATGAAGTAGACATGTCATTTGGGGCTCACGGTGAAAGCTGTCAAATCCAAGCCCACAAGAAAATGGCACAAATGCCTTTTTTCACCAATTCCCCTGCAGTTGGAATTTTTTTTCCCTGATTTCCAGTACACGGCATGGAATATTAAATACAGTCACTATAAAGTGCAGTTTGTTACGCAGAAAACAAGCCCTCATATAGATCTTTACATGGAAAATTTTAAAAGTTATGGATTTTTGAAGGTGGGGAGTGAAAAATGAAAATGTAAAATTGAAAAAGGGTCTGGTCATTAAGGGGTTAAATTGCCACATCCCCGTTTTTTTTTGGGGGTACAATTTGATCTTTTTAATCAATACCTCATAAATGTTGAGATAAACCCTCTGAATGCCAATAGACCAAATAGAATTTTAAATTTTAATTTTATTTCTAGGCCCAAAGCTGTTTCTGAGGTAAAATAAACCATGCTGCTCACAGCAACCAATCATGGATCAGCTTGCATTGTCCACACAGGCCTGGAAATATGAAACATGGCCTCTGATTGGGTTCTATGGGCAACATGGTCACATCTCTGTTTTGTTTAGGGTACATTCATACAGCTGTTTGCCCGCTCGGCCACAGCCAGGTGGACATACCACTGATCACTGGAGAGGACGAGGAGGTGACCCCTCCATAGAGAAGAGCTGTGCACGGCCGCACACACACTGGGAAAGAGAGTGCACAATTGTGTGGCACCGTACTGCCACCGGGCCGCCATTGCCGTCTATGGGGACGTATATGCGCCCCTAAATTTGCGACCGCGTATACATCCCCCAAACGGCCGTGTGAATGTGCCTAGTCATGACTTCTTAAAGGGAAAGTTTAGATTCTTATTCAAAATAAATTGTGAGTGAAATCTCTGGGGGTACGGGTATAATCACAAATAAAAGGGGATGTTGGACGATGGCACATGTAACTTACATCCACGTGTCGTGTTATTGTGAATATTTTGCGGTTTGATCGCTTGGCTCGGGCTTTGTTCAGCAGACATTTAGTTTTGCTATAGATTCTGTTCATTCCATTATAATTCCCCATATATTATATTACGCTCCTGTAATATTCTGGTTTCCTCTGGGTTACTCTTATCTGTTATTTGATCTCCCAATGTTCCTGAACTCTGGAGCTTGTTATAGATGTATAATCGGCTCTAGATGTGTGTAACCTCTGATGTGAACCCGGTCGAAGCATATGGGAATGTTCATAATAAAGTAACCATAATCTGCTATAGGCATATACAATAACATGTTATGAACTCCCCTTGTCTCTGTGCACATAGTCATAGAGACAAAGGATCTGTCCATGGGTTCTGTGGTAAAACCGGGCAGGAAGAGCTAAACTTATCTACAGCGCCACCACATAAGAAATTTGGGAATTACACAGTCTCCATTAAAATCGGTGGAGCACCACTTGAGCCTCGGGCTTCTACAAAAAATTTTTTTTGTTGTTTGAGTCTCTGACTCAAAGCCTAGAGCTTTCCTCAGGTCTCAGCTATAATATGATGCACCCCATTGAGCTAGGATTCTAGAGATTCATTGGTGGTCCTAGCAATTAGGCCTCCATACATCAATTGGTACTATGACATCACTTAGTCGAGTTGTAGCACCCCTTTTAATAGATGTAGATCACCTAATAGGGTTTGAACACATTATAGATACCTGTAGCTGACTAAAGGCACCACTTACTATGCAGTTACAAAAGGTAGAAGAGCTCTGGAACACGTGATGCTTAAAGGGATTCTACCACCTCTGTCAAGCGTTCTAATCTGCTGGCAGTGTGTTGTAGAGAATTACACTGCGATTTCCAACAAACCTTTATTATTTTTGTCCACTATGATGTTTCTGAGTTATTCCTACTTTAATCTGTATGCTAATGAGTCGGTCACTGCACCCGATGCACCCGAAGTACTGCTGTTCCTGCATAAGGGACTTCCCTCTTCTTCCAGTGCCGCCCAATGCTTTTCACAGGAGTATTATCCTGCTTATAGAGAGATTAGTGGTGCAGGCGAGAATAGCATCGCTCTAGGTACTGAGGACATGCTTTGGTGCACCAAATGCCTAATTAGCATACGGATTAAACTGGGAACTTCTCAGAAATGGCATAATGGACTGACATAATAAGCATTTATTATTTCTCTACAACATGCTACCTATAGATTATGTTTTTTAGGGGAGGTTTTGAAACTAGAATACCGAAATAATTTTTTTCTTTTGGAAAGCCACAGAGGCAGCCATTTTGGTTGTGACTCGGCTTCCTCAGTAGCAGCTCCAAACTTTTTTTTTAAATGTTTTTTGAGTTTAGTACAAATGCACTCAAAAATATTTTCTTTTTTATTTCATTGTTTCACTTCTTTTTCTCATTTCAAGGGGACACTCCATTTTATGCGGACTCCCTGGTTGGCACTTATAGTAAAATTATGGATCACAAGAATTCCTTAAACTTTCCTGAAGATGTGGAAATTTCTAACCATGCCAAGAACCTCATCTGTGCCTTCTTAACAGACAGGTAAGTGGATGAAAAAGGGATTCAGCAGCTGGAAATGTTCCTCTCTGCTGTGTTATCGGAATCTTAAAGGGGGTTTCCCACAAGTTCGGCGCACTAAACACGCTCGGCAATCTCGTTCGGCTCCATAGCGATGAATAGAGCAGAACAGATATGTACAGCTGTCTGTTCCAGTCATTTTGGGGAGCGAAGAGGGATCAGACGGAGGTACCTCGGGCCCCGTTGGAAACCCCCTCCCCCCCCCCTGTTCTCATGATCTCATTGATCTGCAAGTAAGGCCCTATCCCAAGGATAGGGCCTAAGTTGTTTGGTATGAAAACTCCTTTAAGGCATACCTGCAAGATTCTTGCCTTTTAATAGAAGTGCACTGCTTTTCTGAGTCTGGGTTGTCTATGGGTCCAATACCTTGAGATCCTTGCTGGACTTACACCTAGACTCCATTCTAGCACCTAGAAGTGTGCTTCAAACCTGTAATTTGCCCTACTGATTTTGTCTTCTGAAGTAAAGTGCAGTATCTCTTTTAAAGACTATATTACGAAGGTGCTTAAAGGGGCATTCCAGCTCCACAACTAATTTTGATATTTGTGATATATCTTTAGGATAGATCCTCAGTATGTGATTGGTGGTCTAAAACTTGGACCGTATGCCAAACAGCTGGGGGAGCACCACGAAACACAAACTTGGGGGGAGATTTATCATCAAGTTTCTGAGGTAAAACTGTTGTAGTTGCCCATGGAAACCAATCAGAGTTTAGCTTTAATTTTATAAACAGCTGTGTATAAATTTAAAGCTGAGATCTGATTGGCTGCCATGGGCAACTAGAACAGCTCTGCTCTGACACTTCTGATAAATGTCCCCCTTGGTCTTTAAGAAGATCTGCTTATGCAGTGTTTTTTTTTTTTTTTTTTAATAAAAGGAATGTGTCATCAGCATTTCACATTTCCACCTAATGACAGGTTCCCATAGACTTTTTAATATGAAATCCTAATCTGATTTTATAATTTAATATTTACGGTTCTGCTCACTTTTAAAAGTAGTTAAAAGTTTACCTGCCAGAAAATGTTGTCGTCATCGTTCTCTCCCCACAGCTCTCCCTCCAGCCGATGTGATGCAAGAAAATCTCATGGGCGGGGGGGGGGGGGGGGGAATAGAGAGCTGTGAGAAGATAATGATGATGACAATGCCAGGGACTCACCAGTTTGCTGTACCGTAGCCAGGCACACTTTTATATAGTGGGTGGAGCCAGTAATGATAATTATAAAACCAGATTAGGAATTGGTATTTAAACGGTTATGGGAACCTGTCATTAAGTAAAAATGTGAAATACTGTTCCCTTTAGGGTTTCTTCAGACGGACGTGTCCACAAAAAGGAGGATGTGTGTGTTCACTCTGTAATGTATCCGCGTCTGTTTTTTCACATCAGTGTGTGATCCGTTCTTTTCCTATCCGCAAAAAAAAAAACTGTCTCTCTAATGTATATTCTGAGACAGAACGGACTGCATATGGATGTCATCCCTGATCTTTTTTTTTTGCGGCTCCGTTGACTTTTTTGGAGGTCCTTGGACCGCATGTGAGACAAAAATACTGCATGCTGCATTTTGTCCTCACTTTCTGCACCTCCGTGAAAAAATAAAAAATCACTGTGAACAAACCCATAGGAATCAATGAGTCGGTATGCCATCCGCAAAAAAGGTAAAAAAACGGATAACATAAGGACCTCAAAAACTCCTGTCTCTTAAGCACATCCGTTCCCTTTGAACATCTCTCTATAGAACTCTGCATTGAGATGTTCATCTGTTATTACTCCTGGAAATGTGTTAGTGTAGGACAGCTGAATGCATAAGAAGATTGAGACACCGGGTGCTGCAGCTGCCCTGGGACTCAACCACCCGCCGCTGGGAGGGGCCCGGTAATGTGAAATAAACTTTTATAAAGCACTGAAATGATTCAGAATGCCAACAAAGGCATTTTTTAAATCCGCATGGAACCTGTCACCAGTTAAAAATTGTGGTGACGGTTTCACTTTAAATTCTGTTTTTATAATGCGCCTTAAAGGGTTGATTCAGAGCCTTAGTCATCTCTGCACACCTTTTCATTCAGTGTTGGCATTTGAGCCATCGGACACAGTAAATTTTAGGATGAAAGCGGTTAAAAAATGCAATTTAATCTCCGGAGATTAGAGATGGAACTGCATGTATGGATTATTTGTCCCCAGTGAGTATTACGTGGAAACCAGAGGCACACACTCGCACACCTCGTGCCTCTTAGATAACTGAAGGTCCTGTTCTTCTCCTCGCACTGAAAGTTTTAGCGGCCAGTCCAAATATTTAGATTTGGCGGGGTCCTATAATTCGATCCCCCTGTACAGTAGTCGGTAATAGCAGATAATTCCTTGCACTGTGTGTCCCTTTATATCACTGGCAGAATTGTGCGATGGCTGTGGAAGGGGTTAAGGCGTATTGGCGCGGCTGTCCTCAGCCCCTCGTATACATCCTTTGCCGTAGCACTTGGCAGTCGCCTTTCAAAGGATCCTTTTCTCAATTTAAGACTCTGGCCCGTGTTTACTGAACTTCCCCTCGAATCAGAATGGAAAACTGCTTCATTCCACACGTGGCGTCTTAAGAGCGGAGAGAAAAAATTACCGTCGCCTCTCCTTGCCGGGAGATATTAGACACATAGTTAGAACCACAGAAGCCACTCTTATGGACTGGCCGTGGGGACCAGGACGCTGCAGGACCTGAGAGGCGGAATTAACCCTTTAGTTTTATGGTGCATTCATAACACGGACAGCTGAAGGTTTTCCTGATGTAACTTGTGCTTCTTCTGCTATGTATAGGGAGGTACGACTTGGGCGGAATGGTATAGAGGAAATTAAGCAGCACTCGTTTTTTAGGAACGACCAGTGGACGTGGGACAACATACGAGAAAGTGAGTACTGGATATACAGTGTATATTTCTGTGAACTGTTTGTGTTATGTTACTTGTGTAAGGGCTTATAGAAGTGTGATGTTATAGGTGTGTGTGTGATAGATGTCCCTTTTATATATGATATGGTTATGATAGATGTGTGTTAGTTTACGTATCATGCTATAGATTCCTTTATATATGTTATAGATATGTGTTATGTTTAGTATAGTTGTAGTATTTTATGATATAGATGTGTGGTGATATATGATTTTATAGATATATGTGGTTATATATAATGTTAGATGTGTGTTTTGTTTTGTACAGGGTTATAAATGTGTTATGTTATGTATGCTGATATAGATCTCTGGTTGTATATGATCATGTAGATGTCTGGTTGTATATGATCATATAGATGTGTGGTTGTATATGATCATATAGATGTCTGGTTGTATATGATCAGGTAGATGTGTGGCTGTATATGATCATGTAGATGTGTGGCTGTATATGATCAGGTAGATGTCTAGTTGTATATGATCATGTAGATGTGTGGCTGTATATGATCATGTAGATGTGTGGCTGTATATGATCAGGTAGATGTCTGGTTGTATATGATCAGGTAGATGTGTGGCTGTATATGATCAGGTAGATGTGTGGCTGTATATGATCAGGTAGATTTGTGGTTGTATAAGATGATAAAGATGTGTGGTTGTATATGATCATATAGATGTCTGGTTGTATATGATCATATAGATGTCTGGTTGTATATGATCATGTAGATGTCTGGTTGTATATGATCATGAAGATGTCTAGTTGTATATGATCACGAAGATGTGTGGTTGTATATGATCACACAGATGTGTGGTTGTATATGATCACACAGATGTGTGGTTGTATATGATCACGCAGATGTGTGGTTGTATATGATCACGCAGATGTGTGGTTGTATATGATCACGCAGATGTGTGGTTGTATATGATCACGCAGATGTGTGGTTGTATATGATCACGCAGATGTGTGGTTGTATATGATCACGCAGATGTGTGGTTGTATATGATCACGCAGATGTGTGGTTGTATATGATCACGCAGATGTGTGGTTGTATATGATCACGCAGATGTCTGGTTGTATATGATCACGCAGATGTCTGGTTGTATATGATCACGCAGATGTCTGGTTGTATATGATCACGCAGATGTCTGGTTGTATATGATCACGCAGATGTCTGGTTGTATATGATCACGCAGATGTCTGGTTGTATATGATCACGCAGATGTGTGTAGTCACTGATTTAGGTAGTTGTATATGATACAGATGAGTGTTTATGGATAATATAGGTGTGCATAATGTATGATGTAATAGTTGGGTATGACTTGTATATGATATTGCAGATGTGTGTTGTAAGTTACGTTATATATTTTCTGTATGTTTTGAAGAATCCGGCTGGACTATATTGGAACATAGCCCAATGACAGTAGTTGCATTCAGTTTTATGTAATGATTCTTGGTTATTTGCGTAAGTTATTTGTGTGTAATGATGCGCTGCAGCAGCTGTGGCATTCATCTGTATATAAACTGCTCCCGCTGGGAAACCTCTTTTAAAAGATAAACAAAAACCCTGCAGATTTTGGCTACTAATAGAAAAAAGGTGGCTATGTGCTGCCGGTTATCTCTAGAATTCCCAGATTTTGATGACGGAATGTTGTGTGATACAATGTTATTCACGTTATTGTGTGTATATACCTATCATGGAGTAAGGTGTTACCTCAGACCAAAGATATGTTTGCCTCCTGATCCTATGTCACATCATTAGCACCTCATCCCGTGACATAGTCGTCTCCGCTTCATCCGGCCCAGTCTGTGTGTGTGTACATATACAGCACGTCGGGTATATAACCATTTCCTGGTATGTTTGTGTTTTGCGTCTTGTTGATCTTCACCCTGGCGAGGAGTTGTCTGACTTCTCTAATGAATGAGGAGCTTGTTAGGCATCATGGACATTTAAAGGGTTATACAAAGCGCCCACTATGTGCCACCTGTGTGAGGCAGACTTGTGTGCCCTGATTCATAGACTATATGTAAGGAAGTGCGTGTGCCGAGCGCTGCTTCACCTGCACTGAAATTATTATAGGACCCAGTATATATGGTATGTATGTGTGTATACTGCTCAGCTCCTCCTGCTCTATGACTTACTGCCTGCAGAAAGGACACTAGGTAGAATATGCTCAGCTTCTCCTGCTCTATATCCTGCTCCCTGCAGGTAAGATATTATGTACAATCTGTACAGCTTCTCCTGCACTATAACATGCTGCCTTGATATAGGACACTATGCACAATCTTCTTAGCGCCTCCTGCTCTATAAGATACTGCCTGCAGATAGAGCACATACAATGTTCTCAGTTCCTCTTGCTCTATAACATGCTGCCAGCTTAGAGGACACAAAGTACAATGTGTTCAGCTCCTCCTGCTCTATAACATGTTGCCTGCGTATAGGACACTATGTACAATGTGCTTAGCTCCTCCTGCTCTATAACAAGCTGCTAGCTGAGAAGACACTACCTACATACAATGTGTTCAGCTCCTCCTGCTCCATAACATGTTGCTTGCTGAGAGGACACTATGGACAATGTGCTTTGCTCCTCCTACTCTATAACATGCTGCTAGCTGAGAAGACACTGCCTACATACAATGTGTTCAGCTCCTCCTGCTCTATAACATGTTGCCTGCGTATAGGACACTATGTACAATGTGCTTAGCTCCTCCTGCTCTATAACAAGCTGCTAGCTGAGAAGACACTACCTACATACAATGTGTTCAGCTCCTCCTGCTCCATAACATGTTGCTTGCTGAGAGGACACTATGGACAATGTGCTTTGCTCCTCCTACTCTATAACATGCTGCTAGCTGAGAAGACACTGCCTACATACAATGTGTTCAGCTCCTCCTGCTCTATAACATGTTGCCTGCGTATAGGACACTATGTACAATGTGCTTAGCTCCTCCTGCTCTATAACAAGCTGCTAGCTGAGAAGACACTACCTACATACAATGTGTTCAGCTCCTCCTGCTCCATAACATGTTGCTTGCTGAGAGGACACTATGGACAATGTGCTTTGCTCCTCCTACTCTATAACATGCTGCTAGCTGAGAAGACACTGCCTACATACAATGTGTTCAGCTCCTCCTGCTCTATAACATGTTGCCTGCGTATAGGACACTATGTACAATGTGCTTAGCTCCTCCTGCTCTATAACAAGCTGCTAGCTGAGAAGACACTACCTACATACAATGTGTTCAGCTCCTCCTGCTCCATAACATGTTGCTTGCTGAGAGGACACTATGGACAATGTGCTTTGCTCCTCCTACTCTATAACATGCTGCTAGCTGAGAAGACACTGCCTACATACAATGTGTTCAGCTCCTCCTGCTCTATAACATGTTGCCTGCGTATAGGACACTATGTACAATGTGCTTAGCTCCTCCTGCTCTATAACAAGCTGCTAGCTGAGAAGACACTACCTACATACAATGTGTTCAGCTCCTCCTGCTCCATAACATGTTGCTTGCTGAGAGGACACTATGGACAATGTGCTTTGCTCCTCCTACTCTATAACATGCTGCTAGCTGAGAAGACACTGCCTACATACAATGTGTTCAGCTCCTCCTGCTCTATAACATGTTGCCTGCGTATAGGACACTATGTACAATGTGCTTAGCTCCTCCTGCTCTATAACAAGCTGCTAGCTGAGAAGACACTACCTACATACAATGTGTTCAGCTCCTCCTGCTCCATAACATGTTGCTTGCTGAGAGGACACTGTGTACAATGTGCTTTACTCCTCCTGCTCTATAACATGCTGTTAACTGAGAGGATACTACAAACAATGTGCTCAGCTCCTCCTGCTATATGTAACATGATTTTTTTTAAATACACATAACTTTCTCTTTGATTAATTTTGTCAACTACAAAAGAGTTATAAATGCTTGAATGATTTTTTTTTTCTTGGAGTTTTCTTTACTTTTAGGGGAAAGCACCTATAATTGGTCTTGCATTGGTTGGTTATCCTGTATAGGACATGTGTTATTGGTCTTATAACTGCTTATGTGTCACACATGTTTGTGTCCCCCCCTATAGCGGCTGCCCCGGTGGTCCCTGAGCTGAGCAGTGACATTGACAGCAGCAATTTTGACGACATTGAAGATGATAAAGGCAACGTGGAGACATTTCCTATCCCAAAAGCTTTTGCAGGGAACCAGCTGCCGTTCATTGGATTTACCTACTACCGGGAAAACCTGTATGTGCATTGATGTGTTTGACTCGCTTTCCGCACATTTGCATGCTGATGATTGTCTCTTAGAGGTCTCTGTAATCCAGTCTCCTAAGCAGTTCATGATCATGATACTGTTGTTTATCGCTTTCTTGTGTAGTATAAGGTACTCTAAAAATGTAGAGAAGTCTGTTCAGCATATGCCACATACTACGGGAAAGCTATATTTTCCCTCCTGCTTCCCCACTGCTGAGCAACATATACTGTCAGCGGAGGCCACTAGAAGCAACGAAGGACAGATGCAAAGTACTGCACCTGTTCCCAGCCTCCGCTGAACATATGCTTTGGGAGGTTTCCAGTGATGTCATTTGCAGCAGCCAATCACTTGCTGTTGCCGATGTTCACTCCTCCTACTTTCAGGTGGGATACATCCTTAGCCTCTGTAAGAAGTGTAAGAACACTTCGAGAATCCTCTGACGGATCCCTACAAGGGAGGGTAAAATTGTATTGGGAATGTGACATTACTGCTCTCATTGTAGTATGGGATATCACATCACCAAGTGCCCCTCTTTAAGTTTTATGGTTCAACTGTTTGGATCATATTGGGAGAGAGAAACTTGTGGCCCTTAGTCAACCACAATTGGTTTTCTGAAATCATTCCTGATGTCTTTCCTCCTCAGCATTGTGTTATAACTCACCTGAATGCTCCAGACCGGGATACTGACGAAACTTCTGCTTATATAGAAGTGGTCACACTTACTGGGGATCAATTAATAAATGGCTGTTATTTACCCTCTTATTTCATATGGAAGAAACAAGGTTGTACTTAGTATTTTACACACTGCTTCTAGTCTTTGTTAATGTATGGATTTCCCTATGTCCCGGGCGGTACTACTCGCCTCTCCAATGTATGTGCATCCAAGTCAATAGGGTTCATACAAACAAAAGACAGATCCATAGATTCCAAACTGAATTACTACAGTGTTGATTCATATTGTTGTTAGTCGGCCTGGGAGCCTTGAAGAGAACCTGTCACCAGGTTTTACGCCACTAAAATACTAAAGGTAGAGTATAAAATGTCCTTTCTAAATTCCCTCTTATGTGAAAACTCGCCCGTTTGCCGATAAAAAAAAATCTCCCCCAAAGCCTGGAAAATATGACACTTCTCCCCTCACATGAGATGAGTTAAGATCAGGGGTAGTGTCACTTCACAAGACGCTATCTTCTGTTCTATAGCACCTACAAACATACTTGTGTAATATTAAAGATAAGAATCTCGTCTTACAGAGGCTATGGACATTCATGCAGTTAAAGATCTTGTTCCCGCCAATAATTTATCAGCAACTTCCAACTATGTCTTTAGCTGTCTCAATCTCTGGTTCTGTAGCTCACAAAGCCATAATCCTTATCTTTAATATGACACCAGCTGCATGTTTTTAGGTGCTATAGAACAGAAGATTGAGGGGTCTAAAATGGTGTTCCCCCTGCAACCACTAAACTTGACTCATCTCATGTGAAAATGAGGTAAGGCGAGTCATATTGCCCTGATTTTACAGGTAAATGTGTGAGATTTCACATAAAAGAGGAGATTCTAAAATGGACTTTTCATCCCCTGCCTCGTGGTGCTGATAATTTAGTGGAATAAAACTTGGTGACGGGTTCCCTTTAACCCTTATGTGTATGGTATCATGCTGGTGGTTTGGTTGTCCCTGATATCACAGAGGGCTGATGCAGTAAGTAGATGAGCTGCCAGATAGTGATCACTAATAAAGTATATGCATATAGGTTCTACTAATGGGTTTCCATTTAAGGGAAGAGCCCCCATGGTATTTTATACATCTATATAGATGAAGGAGATCAAATCCTTGTGCAGTGCATTCTGGGAATCGTTAGTTTATTCTCTCCTGATACAAGGCATTAAACCAGCCCCTCTCTCCACATGTGTCTCTCGCCCCCGAGGCTACATCAGATCATCCTGTGACCCAAATGTTTACCAAACCACCTCCTCATCAGTGATCCGGACTCTGTAAACTGTTTAGATACGTGACCCTCTGGCCAAGTATTTTTATGAGTAAGAACAGTCCATGTCTTCTGTCTCCTTTCCTCATGTTTTTCCATTTTTGTCTTTCTTGAAACTTTTTGCAGATTGTTGAGCGACCCGTCTAAGGGCCGCGAGGAACAGAACTCATCCATAAAGCTAACGAAAGAGGTAAGTACGCATGCAATTGGTTACTGTTCTCATGTGTTTCACTGGAAACGCATATGCGATCGGGACAGGGACCACCCCTTGCGTTTGTAAACAAAGCACTAGTGGCACGTGTGAGCGCACCCTCACTATCCGTGGATAGAAATCTGTCCATGATCATCTGATGTCACGCAGAAGTCGGTGACAGATTTTCCATCCATATATACTTGAGTATAAGCCTAGTTTTTCAGCACAAAAAATGTGCTGAAAACCCAAAACCTAAAAAAAATATAGGTTTTACCAGGTTTTTGTGGTAAAATTAGGGACCTCGGCTTATACTGGGGTCGGCTTATACTTGAGTATATGGTAATCAATTCTTTCTATAGCAGGACAGCAAGCAGAGATCTAGAAAACAGTGAGGAATTGATACAGAAAATGTAATGGAAAATGTTACACAATGTTACACACACAATATCAATTATTTGCTGGAATGTTGCTTAAAGTGGACAACCCCTTTAACTTTATCATTGCATTTGCTGATTTTTAATATCAGTGAGGATCTGCGCTCTTATCCTCAGAGCTTTGTCTTGTGTGTGACATGATTTGTTCTTCTCGCTGTGTAGGAGTCTGCAGAACATCAGAAAGCTATTCAGAAGCTGCAAGAAAAACTGCAAATCGAGCTCCAAACCCGAGAAGAAGTCGAGCACAAATACAGGTGACCCAGTGCTCCCTATTATTAGTCTTTCTTCATTTGGCTTACAGACAGATGTTTTATTACCTGCTGCCACTATGACTGACTTGGGTTCTCGTCTATGTGAATGTTTCCCTATCTGGACACCATAATGCAGTACCACATCTGACCTGTGGGCAGGTGTGGCACTGTTTTAAAAGAAAAACCTATACCTATATTAAATATATATATATGAATCTCGTTTCTACAATGTAGAAGCCAAAACATCACCCAGATATAAAGTGCAACATTTTTCACCAAAACATAAGTGTCATATGACACTTTTTATTATTTTTTTTTACAAAATAATCACTTCTGGAAAAGGGAAACCCATTAAATGGTTCATGTCTCCAAGGCTAAGGTCTATTTGGCTTCAAGGGGGTTTAAAACTGTGAAATCTATAATGAAACCTTTACCCTGAATATTGGCTATCCCTCTCATCCTCCCTCTTTCGCCTTTCCTGTCTTCAATAAGACAAATTTATTGATTAGTCCCCTTAAAGGAAATCTACCATCAAAATCCATCATGATAAACCAGGGACACTTACTCATAGATCCCAGCACCGTGACTGTGGTAATCGTCTTATATTTGTTATCCATCCCCTCCTTGCTTCTAAATTCAGCTTTTAAAATTATGCTGATGAGCATAAAAGACTCTCCTGGGATCACCAGAGCCCCTCTCTGCTGGAACTCCACAGTCTATTATACATTTGCTTCCTCAGGGTCTTTCTGCTACTATACATCTATCTATATTTATTTCACGTAGCGACCTAGAAAATGTTTTTATTATTTTTTACAGATCTGTAAATTCCCGCCTGGAAAAGACAATGAAGGACCTCGATGAACAGGTAATAACACTAAGACAAAGATTTCAACATCAAAGACGTTCACGATACTCAAAATCCATCACGATAAACCAGGGACACTTACTCATAGATCCAGGCACCGTGACTGTGGTAATCTCTTAATATTTGTTTTCCATGGCCTCATTACTTCTAAAATCAACTTTTAAAATGATCCTAATGAACGAAAATTGCTG
This sequence comes from Engystomops pustulosus, assembly GCF_040894005.1. NCBI lineage: Eukaryota > Metazoa > Chordata > Amphibia > Anura > Leptodactylidae > Engystomops > Engystomops pustulosus. Next base: position 200,116,761 of record NC_092413.1, on the reverse strand, counting down.
TATCCTCACACTCTGTTACACTGTATGGGAGCGTGTCTAATGAGTGCAGCTAATGAGTCATAAGTGCTCTGGAGGGTGATTAGCATCATTATAAAAGTAGATTTTAGAAGAAAAGAGGCCATGGGTAACAAATATAAGAAGATTACCACAGTCACGGCACCTGGATCTATGAGTAAGTGTCCCCTGGTTTATCATGATGGATTTTGAAGGTGGATTCCATAACTTGCAATTATTATCTAATCATTCCAATTATCATTCCATATTGTATCCACAGTGATCTCCTAAACAACCAGTGAGACTGCAGTTTTTTTTCTATGCCGCCACAGATACAATGTGAATACATGTGTAACATGTCATCGCTTATATGGAAGGGAGTGCATAGGGGATAGGAATCTTAACTGTCATGTTTTCTTTGTTTTATAGATACATTCGCGGAAGAACTTGGAGTCCACCAGCCGGCAGCTAGAGCGGGAGAAGGCTCTGCTACAGCATAAGATTGCCGAGTACCAAAGAAAAGCTGAGAACGAAGCGGAGAAGAAACGCAGCCTAGAGAACGAAGGTCTGAGAGCTCAAATTGTGCAAACTCAGATTATGCCTCCTACTATAACAAGTTCCCTGTAAGGAGCTGTCCCCAGCATAGAAAACTTGGGCTAGCTTCAGCAGTCCTAAACATCTTGGACGTGCTGCTCCATTCATTAAGGGAGATAGGACCTATCCAGTTGTGTGTATTGGGAGTCAGGACACATTATATGGTTGGTTTTTTGGAAGAAAAAAAACACTGACTTTCATGACCGTTTCAGAAAAGTGTGGTCGATCTATGGGTCATGGACCATGCATTGTCCTGTTTCACGGACTGACCACAGTGCACAGGACTGGACTCCGAGCATCACAGTGATGTATGATACAAGGAATCCCTTCTACATCATGGAACAGCAGCGCCAAACTGTTATCATGAATACCGTGGGAAGGCAGGGAAGTTTTGTATCATATGTCACTGTTGTCGGTCCCTGAAATCGGGACAGTGCACGGTCCATGATTAGACTTGAAACAGCTCTTAGAAGAGGAAACTCTACCTCCAACTTTCTATATGACCGATTCTTTTTAGAAAAGTTTCCTTTATTCCCCACTTTCACAACCTGTCAGCCTATTTCTTAGCCAAGATCCCAAAACTATACTTGTAATGGGGGTAATCGACCACCAAGGTGTCTGACAATGGCGTATCCTCCTCCTTCCAATTCATAACACATGCACCTGCCAAGCTGATCATTCGTATATAGGGGAGTGGTTTGTAGCAATAGCTACCATTCTAGTGTACGTAATATTATCTGATAACGTTGTGTCGCTCTTCAGTGAATAGCCTAAAAGATCAACTTGAAGACATGAAAAAAAGAAACCAAAATTCTCAGATCTCCAACGAGAAAATGAACCAGCTCCAAAGACAAGTAAGTAAAATCATCACCCGCTTTCTTCCCCAGCCTGTGGTTAACAGGTCTTTAATCTTATCGTTGTACGTTCCTCCCGTAGCTGGATGAAGCCAACGCTCTTCTCCGCACAGAGTCGGACACCGCCACCCGCTTCCGAAAGAATCATAACGATATGTCCAAACAGATCCAGCAGCTGGAAACCAATAACCGAGAGCTCCAGGACAAGACTTGTATGCTGGAGAACGCCAAGCTGAAGTTGGAGAAGGACTATATCAACTTACAGTCAGCACTGGAGTCCGAAAAGAGGGATCGGTCGCAGGGTTCAGAAATCATTACTGACCTTCAAGGTATGGAGGTCCGGATCACAGTCCCAGATGTCCTACAAAGAAGTCATTGCATGTGTTATACAATGTATAATCCCATCCAATGTGTGTTCTCCACTCTCCTCAGGCCGGATATCTGTATTAGAAGATGATGTCAGGAAAGGAAAGGACCTCCTTACACGGGCAGAGTCTGAGAAGAGGCATCTACAGGAGAGACTGGCCTCCCTGGAGAAGGTGAGGACCTGTGCTATGAGTATTGGGTATAACTCTTTATCCAGAGAACTGTGTGGGGGTCTGACCTTCCGCTGCAGCCATGTCCATAGAAAACTACTAAGGGGGTCAAGGCTGACATAAGTTTAAAAAGGACATTTACTTGCCCCACTCTGCTTCCTGGTAACCGTGTCCTTTCGATACTTATGGTGTTAAGTCTGCGTTTAACTGGGGGTGCAGGACTCATCCAATGAGTCGTCTCCAAGAACAGGGGACTTCACTTCATGTGAATATTTGGGTACGCTGTTGCAGATGAGAATGAGGGTTTTTTTTTGTTTGTTTTCTTCACCCAGACCCTGCCATGAATATGGAAACCCCCTTTAATTTCCAATGGGACTGATGGGGATGGCCTGTGCCTGTGTTTCTGGTACAGGCAGTCCCCGGGTTACGTACAGGATAGGTTCTGTAGGTTTGTTCTTAAGTTGAATTTGTATGTAAGTCGGAAATGAACCCCAGCCAAATTTTTTTTTTTGTTCTTTGTGACAATTGGATTTTTACAAAAGTTGGAATGTCATAAGAGCCAGGATTAACAATAAAGCTTAATTGTAGACACCTGTGATAACTGTTATAACTGCTCATTGTAGCCTATGGCAAAAGTTCAGTAAATAACCAACATCCGTCTGTAAGTAGGGGACCGCCTGTAGTCCAATAGACCACGCATTCACCCCATGGACCCCTGTTCTTGTGGCATATCAGGGTTGTCACAGTAAAACCTCCACTAATAAGAATTTTATCCCCTAACCTGTGCATAGGGACATCATCCCATCTCCAGGTCTATAATGCAGATGGAAACATCCAGGCCCCATGCTCATCTATACTAATAGACACTGACTGGAGCGGTGCTTCAACAATAATCTGCAAAAACCTGTTTCAAATTAATCAAAATGTTCTGACTATAAACGATCGCTTGAGATCCATTATTTATCATTGGTTCCAGCTGGCTAAGTATACCGGCTGCATACGAGTTTCACCTTGTTC